>NW_005871467.1:85297-94222 GCF_000147115.1 Myotis lucifugus | reverse complement strand
CTGCTGCATTTTAAAATTAGGCTAGAGGTGGGGCAACATTTGCCCCTTGTGAATCAGAAGTATACTAAATACTAAATGTACTTGCTTTGCCTTTAAAAAAAATAATACTTAAATTACTATCCTTATAAGCAATTGAATCCTTAGAAGACACATTTTTCCTTTACCTGGGAAGGACAGTACAGCTATCCCAAGGTCAGAGGGCTCCAGTTAACGTGTCAACTCAGTGTTCTGGAGACCCAAAACTGTAATTTAGATAACATGCCTAAGTTTAATCAGGTCACCCAAGGGTTCTAGACCCAAAACTGTAATTTAGATAACATACCTAAGTTTAACCTAGATTACCCAAGGACTCTAGATAATGTATTTACCCAAAACTGTAATTTGGCTGTAAATTGCCTTTTTGAAAACTAGGTTCCTAGTTCCAAACCTTGAGTTTAAAATTAAGTTGTCATGACCTAGAGCAAAGAATATTCTTACATGGTATTATTCTACAAGTTTCATTAATAATTTTGATGCTTTAAAACAGTATATTGTGCATTTATCTCAAACAAACTTACAAATTAATTCTTTAAATGTTTGGCAGCAATTTAATATTTAAGGACATAAAAGTATTTATTCCCTCCTGGGAAGGCACTTAAGCATTCTGTGTTGACCTCTCTTGATCTTTTTTGCCAAGAGGATTCCAATTGTCTACAGCTGTTATCTGAGCTCTCCGTTCAAACTGAGATCATGAAAAGCTGGTACCATGGATCTGTCTCTTGCCCAATGGCGTAAGCTGGGCCCTCTCCTGGGTTCCCTATGATCAATGCCGGGGCCCGCCAGCAGGCGAGGGGATCCAAAGGCAATTGCTGGGCATGGAGGCCAGAGGGACATAGGTTAACAAGGAGACAGAACTGAACCTCACATCACCCTACTTGGCCCAGAGAGTACGGCTGGTAGTCAAAGACGGGTAAGACCCCTCAGGGAGGGGCGACCTAAGACAGGCACAGTCGGGGGGCCAGTAGGAGAAAACTTGGGGTTCAACAGAGGTGGGGCACAGATCCTCACCCCCCCAATGGTGCAGGGGCTTGAACACTCGCCCCTTCTGAGGAAGGTCTCCCGTCCCCATGGCTGCTTCTTGCTTCCCATGCCCAGCCCAGATCAGGAACCAAATAACAGAAGAGATTTGGTCCAGCTGAAAATGGTACCCAGAAAAACGAAGGCTTAGTTTAACAGACTCTAAATTTAAATCTAGCCTAACAACAGGAATGCTTAAGCCTCCTCAAAGACGTAAACTGATCCTTTCAATTAATATTCACAGTGCAAATTAAGATTATTGTTAAAATATTAAATTTGACAGTAAAATAGTTGTCAAGTTTTCAAATTAAATTTGGCTAATTTGAAATAAGTAATTATTCTAAAGGTATTAACCAAAATTTTCATTTCGTTTTAAAATTGCTTAACATGCTATGCACCTAAAGCAGTCATATTTTTGTGCAAAAAGTTGGAATTTAAAGTTATTTAGACTGCATTGTAAATTTTCCAAAATTATCCTAATAATTAAATAAAAAAGGGGGGATAGTGGAAAAATACCATGTAAAGAAAAATATCCTATAACTAAATTACATTTAGATAAAATTTTTCATTTAATGCTAACAGCGAGACACCCAAAAAAAACACATGATGTCAGGGAAAGCCAGGAGAAGATCATTTTAAAGAAAAGACCCCAAATAAGGTTTTTCCTTTAACCTTTGGTCGAGAATATGTTTGTATACTTTCAGAGAACAGCTCCCAGACCATGTGGATTCCTGCAACAACAGATCCCAACTGACCAGATTGCTCCAGCCACAAAGACAGGAGAGATAGTTCAGAGATGGAGATGGTGAAGACGCCTTGTCATGATAGAAGTCAGCACCTGTGCATTGCTGCAGGTTGCCCAGGACCAAGAGCAAGGAAGAAGGAGCAATGCAGCCAATTCGGGTGCCAGAGCATTACATCCGTCACCACAATGGACTCGGACAAGCTCCTGTGTCCATTCACTCGAAAGGACTAAGTACTGCCCTAATGACAGCAAAGGGGAAGAAGAAAACTGAAAGACTCAAGGGACTGTTGTGCCAGTATGGAGTCATCTGAAAAGGTTAACAACTGAAGCGCAACAGATTGGCATCTGTTAGCTGCCAGTCTTCTGCAAAGTCTTTTGCAGCCAAGTCCAAGGACTCTGAGTAAATACACACCAGCAGCAAAACAGACTTTTTATTCATTTAGTAGCAAAAATGTTAATATGTCCATAGTTCTAATTTCTCATATTATTATTTAATAGCCAGTTTTGTTCTTAACGTTCAAATTTTGAAAATGATAACATGTATGTAGTTTAGTTTTTGCATTTGCATTGTTTGCAATTGTTTTAATTCTAGAGCCCTACTATTAATGTCTAAAATTTTACTTTTATTATAGTAGCTTAAAAAACAAAAACAGGGCCGCCTGGGAGGCACCTAGGCATTTTCTTATAATTATTGTCAGCTGAACTCAGAGCATAGGCAGAGCCACGCCCTGGGAACATGCTTCCCCAATAAGGCTGGACATGTTAATCAGGCAGGGGCGGAACTAGATATGTAAATCTAGGCCTTTAAAATAAACCTGCTGTGTGGCTCAGGCCGCTTCTGCCGCCTCTCCATCAGAGAGGATGGCGCCCACCTGGCCCCAGCTTAAAATCTATTTCTGTATCTTGGTCTTTCTTTAATTTCTTAATCCCCAGCTCCTCCGCTCAAGAACCTGTCGTTTTCCCGTGCGGGTCGCGGGAAACAGAAACAGCTCACCACACTTGAGCATATTCTTTAATGTTTCTGTGCCTCAATTTTTCATATGTAGGATGAAGATAGGAAGAACATATACTTTACAGGGTTGTGAAGATTAAATTAGTTACTATCTGTAAAGCACATCAAGCAGTGCATGTTGCATGAGATCCAATTAGTATTACCTTTATTATCAAAATTGGCTATCCAAAAAAGGAAGTTTCTCTTTCTTGTTGCTTCTTAGTGATAATTTAAGTCAAATATTTCCAAAGAATGCATTACAGAGTAGCTGTTAGGGACAGAAATAGAATATTGGGAATTAGCTATAGTTATAAGAAATATTAATCATGCTGTTAACCATGATAGTTTTGTTCTGATTAAAGAAAGCACATCCTAACCTGGCTGGGAGTTTTACGCCCATGGGACGTGGGAGTCAACCTTGGACCTGGGAATCAACCTTGGAATGAGGCCCATTCCCATCCTATTATCATGGGAAGATTAACAAACAACCATGTTGCCCAAACAATGGAGTCCTGCCTACATTGCCTATAACCTGTAATCTTTATACCCATTCTTATTCCTTTTGTCGACTTCCCCATGTAATTTTTGTCCTACCCAATATAAGCAGCTGGTTTATGGGGGGTGCAGAGCATATTTTCATATGACCTGCTGCTCTCGCATACTGCCTGCATTATTGGAAAAAATGCTCATATCTGATTCAACCCTGTCTCTGCTTAATTGGCTCAAGTAGTGACAGGCAGTCCAGACCCATTGGTTGTCCAGTTTCATAGCTACTGGACACACTCATTTGATTAGAACCTGTGGCATTTCTGAGAATCATCAGGTCTCCTCAAAGACTTGATAAGGACCATATAAGGAAATGACCTAATATAACCACTGCATGCTGGGAATGAGCCAAAACCAAATAATCAAGTTCATATATATTTTTTTTGTTTTTGCTCCAAATTTATTCTATTCTAATTTTTAAAACAATTGCATTCAATTATTTCAACATATAAAAAGCAAAAAGCATTCATAAGAACTCCACAATTTCTTATTGCAAACAAGGCCAACTAAATCCCTGTACTTGTTTCACCATTCCCTGGCACTGTTTACGACTGCATGCCCATACAGGTAAAACCAGCATTCCACAAAATGCCTAGAGCAGCAGAGACTAACCATAGTATAGTGTCAAGGACATTCAGTTACTTCCCAGGGACCCACTACTTGTTGTAAAAATAAAAGTTACTAAATTTTTTTTCAGTCTTGTGCATGTCATGTTTCAATGTTTGGTGGGTAATATTGTAACCTTGAAAAATCTTGTCTGGTCACGGTGGCTCAGTGGTTGAGGGTCAACCTATGAACCAGGTCACGGTCCAATTCCTGGTCAGGGCACGTGCCCAGGTTGCAGGCTCAATACCCCTTTATAAAAAAATGGGGAATTTGTTGGCTTATGAAATCCAAAGAAGGATTGAACAGTCAAGTGTCAAGAATGGCAGGGCTGCAGAGGGGGCCCTTAGGAACAACTGGAAGGAAGGGCTCAAACTGTGTTAGGAGTCTTCAAAACATTTGGTTTCTGTTGCTGTCTATATGACAATTTCACTTTCACTACTAATTAGTTTTCTCTAAAGGAAGAACTACATCCACAGTGTTTCTGAGTATATGTTAAAGCTTTAGCCATTGGAGAGAGATCGCCCCAATCTATCACTTGTCCAAAGCACAAAAATTCTCAGGGGACCTGCTCTCTTGGCCCAGCAGAAGGTAGGTGCCGGATTTGTGGTCACCAGAGGAGTCAATTCCACAGAGTGCTAGCAAGATGATCCCAGGTGCTCATTTTCTTGGGTACTTTATGAAAGACAAGAACCTTGAATATGGCACATGATATAGTTGGGTAGAAAGAAAGAAAGCCAGTATTCCAGGTCGGGGGAGGAGGCTTTGAATTAGTGATGTAGGTGGTCTACGAATGAAAGACAAGTCTAATTGGAATGGAGGCTACATCCTTGTTCCCACTGACAATAACACTGGATTGCTAAGCTAAAATCTGGTTTTGATGGAACTAAAAGGTATAAGAGAATTTTTCAAGTTGAAGAAGCCATTATAGGTTTCTTGTATAGATTCAACTGTGACTCTGAAACCCCAGTTTATAACACAAACAAATCCTCAACCACTTCCTAGAAAGCTCCTTCCTTGTCAACTAAACTTGGTGTAGGGTTGTGGCAGTGGTTATAAAGAATGGTTGAGCCTTGGCTAGTTGTTCAGCAGTTAGAGCGTCGGCCTGTGCACCGAAGGGTTTTGGGTTTGATTCTCAGTCAAGGGCATGTACCTGGGTTGCAGGTTCAACCTCCAGCCCTGGTCAGGGCTCCTGCAGGAGGCAACCAAACGATGTCTTTCCCTCTCTCTTCCACTCTCTAAAAATCAATGAGAAAATATCCTCGGGTGAGGATTAAAAAAAAAAAAAAGAAGATGAAGAATGGGTGAGAGAATTCAGAGAAGGGAAACTCAAAAGACAACACCCACTCATCGAATCTAGGAGCCTAGAAGAAGGATGATAGCATTTAATAGTAATTTCAGTGATGATTTGAACATAAGCATCTTGAAAGCAGATGTCTTAATAACAATGCATCTCCAGGAATCTAGCACAATTGGTGCTTAATTTACCAGATTAATAAACTAAATGATTCTCATAAAATTAGTTAATAAAATGGCTTCTAAACCCCTTCTAGCTCTATAATTTTATGTCCATTTCTAAATCCTGATCTTTAGTCTTCAACGTCCTCAAATAACCACACAAAAAAAGGATAGGGTTTTAAAAAGGTTAAGATGGTGAATTTCATTTTATTATTTTTGACAATAAAAACTGGCCCCCTAAAAGGATAGGTTGTTTAAAAATATACATTTGGCCCTAGCCGGTTTGGCTCAGTGGATAGAGCATCGGCCTGCGGACTGAAAGGTCCCAGGTTCGATTCCAGTCAAGGGCATGTACCTTGGTTGCGGGCACATCCCCAGTAGGGGGTGTGCAGGAAGCAGCTGATCGATGTTTCTAACTCTATCCCTCTCTCTTCCTCTCTGTAAAAAATCAATAAAATATACTTTAAAAAATATATATACATTTGAAAATATTCCAAAGACATTTTATAAATACTTTTACCAAGAGCTAAAGTTTATAAAAATACTGTATGTTCTTTAGAAAATTAAATCAACTATTCTGATTAATGGAGAATTTAGCTTATTGCAAACATAAAAATATTAGGGACAAATCAACACCTACCAAAATGTCTGGAATGATGAATAGGCAGATGTGGTTAGAGATTTCAAGTCCTGAACTTAAAAAAAAAAACTTCTGTGTTGGAAATACACATGTATTTCCAATCATTTCTGTAAAATAAAATAAAAAATTAATGAATTAGAATTTATTTTTATTTATTTATTTATTTAATCAGATTTTAAGAATAAGAAAAGTGGAACTGAAAAGAGAGATGTCAACAAATAAAGGGGGGAAATTTTAGAAAGAAAAAAATGATTTTAAAAAGTACTACAGAGTTGGAATAAAATAAAACAGTATAATTTGTATGTTATGGAAAGAATTCCTTGGTCATCTCAGCTTACATGGATTAAAATTAAAGTGGGTGAGAGAGCATTTAGTTACCTGGAATACTCACCATTTTTCTGTATTTTTTTTTTTTTAAGAACCTTTAGGATACGATGATTGAAAGGTTGGGCACAGAAAACATAGAGGGTGAGGGAAGGGTGGGGGTAAGGGTGAGAGATCAACCAAAGGACTTATATGCATGCATATAGGCCTAACCAATGGACACAGACAACAGGGGGGCGAGGGCATGAATGGGGGGGATAGGGGATAATGTGGGGATAAGGACACATATGTAATAACTTAATCAATAAAAAAATTAAAAAAAAGAAAACATAGAGGGTGGAAAACTCACTATCTATTAACTATAAATTTTTATGTTATATTTACCATATTTCATTTACATTTGTGTTATGATAAGCATCTTTTTTTTCCTCTCTCTACAAAAGAGCAGAGTTAAAATCCAAGTCCCTAGTAAGAGAATGAGGAATATGATAGGCATCTCTTTGAGAATGCAGAGGAAATCCTATTATTTGAGAAATATAATAAAACTAATCAAGGATGCCGAAACCGGTTTGGCTCAGTGGATAGAGCGTCGGCCTGTGGACTGTTGGGTCCTGGGTTCGATTCCGGTCAAGGGCATGTACCTGGGTTGCGAGCACATCCCCAGTGGGAGATGTGCAGGAGGCAGCTGATCAATGTTTCTCTCTCTCATCGATGTTTCTAACTCTCTATCTCTCTCCCTTCCTCTCTGTAAAAAATCAATAAAATATATTAAAAAAAAAAACTAATCAAGGATGCAGGATATAATTATTAGGTGTATATGTAAGAATTTAATAAACAAATTTAATTTACATGTCAAAAATATTCTAGTAGTAATAATTGGTAAATAGTTTGCAAAATACAAATTTTATAGTTTAACAGACAAGAAATAAGTTGGGTTCCAGAAAGGCAAAAGAAAATAAATTGATTTCAATGAATACTCAATTTAAAATGAATATTATCATTTTTTATTAAGTAACAGCTCCCCCCCCCCCCAGTTTTATCAAGATATAATTGACTTAGAACACTGTATTAGTTTTAGGCGTACAACATAATGATTTGATATAGGTATGTATTGTAAACCTATTTGCCTGCAGACCTATGAATTCAAATAAATGCTTTAATTATTTCCCCTACTTCCAAAATCCTGTTCAAATCTATCCTTTTCCTTTCAATTCCCAGAACCATAGCCCTAGTTCTGGCCCTCATTCTCTCACCTGGTAACTGCAACCATCTAAGTATTTATCTGGCCTTTGGTCTCAGAAGGCTGGCAACTTATCTTTGATTTTCTTCCCAGTTATCTTTTTAAAGCACAGTTTTGATATTGTCTCTCCCTTGCTTAAAAGCCTTGCATCACTCCCTACTACCTACAAAATGTAATCCCCCGCTCAGCATGCAAGGCCTTTACAATTTGATCCTATCTTCCCTTTCTAACTCCATTCCAACTACCTTCCTACGCTGTACTCTGTGAGCTGCTGTTTACTAAATACATCTCTACACGTTTCCACCCCCTCTTCATTCCTTTTCCTCTCTTCCTACAATAGGCTCCTCTATCTATTGGTATCTTGCTCCTCAATTACAATCCATCTGAACAGGATCACCTCTTCACACCTCTCCTGCTGTCCTGGTGAACTGGTTTCTTCTTCCCAGAGCATGTTGTACCGTCTCTATTTTAGACTTTTCTCTGTTCTCTAGAGTGGGCCCGACTCTGTCTCCCATTTCTATTGTGCGCATCTTGAGGGCAGGGATAGCCACAGCTTAACAACTGCAGCGGGAGGAGAACTGGACCTGAGAAAGCAGAAAGCATTTCCAATGACATAACCGGAGGGGAATTTTCCAGCCTGTTTCTTGGAAGAGGTCCAACTTCTTTCATTATAGGCATTCACCTTACCCAAAATGACTTCCTGAAATTAGAGTCCCGAGACTTTCTAATAAAAACGATTCTTTCTAGAAGTCATATCTGTAACGTGTGAGACCGACACCAAGTCGACTCCACCAAACTAAAAACATCGACACACTGCATTCAGCCACCAAGTTCTGTGCCAGCCCCGCAGCTATTAGACTTCATTAGAAGGAATGTCTACACGTGAGTCAAAAACACCTGGGACCTCGATACTTCTGTTACAACATTTGGTCGGGGACACAGTCTTGGCCCGGGACCTCCATCTCGTTTTGTCACCACTGGTCCACTGGCACGTGGCTGGCAGGACATCTACCCGCAGAGACAGCTCCGTTATTACTTGTGATGATTTTTAGTCGAACGACTCGGGGGGCGCGTGGTGGTGACTTCGCCTTCATCCACCATTTGATCCCGTGCCAGCAGGATATCCGGGTGCTCGGCCACCGGCACCGCCGAAGCGAGCCCCGGGATCGTGGCCTCTCCGGCCGGCGTTGCACGGAAGACAGCCGGCAGCACCAGCCGGCGAGGGAGCGGGGCTGAAGCTGGGGAGGGAGGACGCGCAGCCCTCCGCGCGCCGAGCCGCCGCGACGCCCGGTGGGGATGAGGCGAACCGAGCCCCTGCACCA
>NW_005871467.1:68090-84652 GCF_000147115.1 Myotis lucifugus | reverse complement strand
GGGCGAGGAGGGCGAGCTGGCCCACGTGAGCAACTGGCCGCTCTACTACCTGTTCTGCTTCGGCACGGAGCTGGGCAACGAGCTCTTCTACATCCTGTTCTTCCCCTTCTGGATCTGGAACCTGGACGCCCTGGTGGGCCGGAGGCTGGTGATCATCTGGGTGCTGGTCATGTACCTGGGCCAGTGCACCAAGGACATCGTCCGCTGGCCGCGGCCCGCCTCGCCGCCCGTGGTCAAGCTGGAGGTCTTCTACAACTCCGAGTACAGCATGCCCTCCACCCACGCCATGTCCGGCACCGCCATCCCCATCGTCTTGGTCCTGCTCACCTATGGCCGCTGGCAGGTAAGGTGCCCGCCCCTCGCCCCGCGCAGCCCGGGGGCGTGAAGGAACAAGGCGTTCTCCTTGCTGTCCGCGGTGGTTTTCCTTTGGCAGTTCGCTCACCTCCCAAACCTCTCTTTCGGCAGCGTTTCCCAGTGCCCACACACAGGCCCGTTTCTAGGTTTAAAAAAATTAAGTGATCGGGGGAAACCTGGAGACTTGGCCATCAGACCATGTTTGAATAGTCATGCCATTCTTAGAACCCAGAGGAAACGCTGTTTTTCTGAAGTAATACGTTATCATTGGGCTTTGATTGAGTTTTTAAACGCGTTTTATCCTTGCGATGCACAGAATATGATTGTGATTCATTGTAATGTCCTTATAATGAATTGTCAGGTAACAAAGATTAAGTTTCACCGTAGTATGTGGTGCCGTCCCCCAAACGGATAGTTTCAGGCATAAGTAAAGTTTTTAGCTTTACTCTGAGACAGTGCTTAAAACAGCAGTATAATGCAAAACAAACATGGTCAGACCGGGCAATGAAGTAATGACTTTTAAAACGAAAGAGCCACCCTTTATGGAAGTTAATGGAGAAAAGCCTGAGTTCTCTTTTTAAGGGGTGTGGTTGCAAATTTGCTGATGTAGCAAATTTTATCTTCTGGATCCCTAATCTGATGTATCAGTTGTTGAGCTGCTGTATTAGGCTTGTTGCATTAGCTTTAAAAAATGTGTGGTTTTATTCTTAAAACGGGAGTTCTTGATCAGATTAGTGGGTTTGTAAAAATGGCAAGCAGGGTAAGCCTGACAACTTGAGAAGAGTATTTGATGGTAAACTTTTATATTTTGCCCACTTCTTTTGGCCTCCCTCCCCCCCGCCAGCCATGGTCCATAAGTTAAGCTTAAAAACTCTTTCTTAAAGATGCAAAAGTTATTCTTAGACTGCTGTCTTGTTTTATCTGTGTTTTAAATCGTAAAACCAGTCCCTTAATTTAACAATAAAGTCAATATTTATGGGGAATCGAAGGAGTCAGACTTTCTCCAGGTTTTTCCCATTACAGCATAAAATCATCTTACATTGAGAAATACACATTCTGTGTAACACTCCTTCATGATAGGCTTACTTCTTCCAGATTTAGTTTCATTATAGATAAAATCTTGTTCCCATGGACACTTCTGTGCATTGCATCTCTCTTACAGTACATGGAAAATACGCAGTGTGCATACTAAGAGTGACAGAGCTACGAGGGAAGGCTACCAAGGTCAGGTTTTTCTCCTTATTTAACTAAAGGAGATTTACAGTAATATTCAGATTACAAAGGGGTGCCGCCTGTCTTGTGTATAGATAAGTATCTCAAATTTTATTTAATCTAAATATTTCACAAGTTAAGGTACTGTATTCAGTTATGTTTGGCATGATACCCACTGTTTAGCTAATAATGTTTTTCATATATTCATGAGACTTTCAGGAATCTGTAATTATAGGGCCTTTTACAACTCCTCCTCAATGAGTAGTTATGTTGCATTCTATTAATATTAGCAGTCCAAGTAAGAGAAAATAGTTATTTATTGCTCGTCATTCATTCAGAACATGCTAACAGGAAGTCTGAAAACAGTACTGTACTGATGGAGTTTTTACAGGATGCAGCTATCAGTATTCTAACATTTCAGGGTTATTTGAATGATCAGAATAAGCTTACTTTACAGTTTTGAACAACCTAATATATTTAATTCAAAATTTGAGGAATTTGTATACAATTTTAGAATTTGAGCTATCCAGGATTTTAGAAATTTCCTAGTTGCAAACTGTCATTTTACACATGTGGAAACAGCAATTACATTCAAATTCATCTTATATAATTAATTTAAATTTCTTATTTTACATTTTTTACTATAAATTTGAAATATACTTCTAAATTTAAATAATTGTTTATCTTTTAGTTAGTTGTTTTGAAAGAAAGGCTCCCTTTTATGAAAGTTTTATGTTTACAATTGTTTGACTGTAATAATTCAGTACAAAAATCAGAATGACATTTTTTATTGATTTTTAGAGAGGAAGAGATTTGTTGTTCCACCCACTTATGCATTCATTGGTTGACTCCTGCATGTGTCCTGGCCAGGGATTGAACCTGCAACCTTGGCGTGTCAGGATGACACTCTAACCAACTGAGCTACCCAGCCAGGGTGACCTTTTTTTTAAATTGGAAAAAATAAAAGTTTATTACGTGTGCATGGGGGATTCACATAGACATGGTAAATCCATGAAAATTCTCAGTGAGCCAACATTGGGTATATAAAACTATTTAAACAAAGGGAAAGGGGAAGGCGGGGAAAGGGGAAGGCGGGGAAAGGGGTATTTTAGACGTGAGAATGGGCCAGGTGAAAAGGAGCAGAACACACTGGGCAGGAAAGTCCCCCAAGGCCACTGAGAAGCAGTGGGACACAGCGGGTATCCAGACAACAGGCAGGTGCCTGAAGCCCTCTTATTTACCATAATTCAAGTTAGGGCAAGGCAGCACCCTAAAATACCCTTCCTGGAGCATGTTTTTCTCTATCTGTATCTTAGGAAAGGATGCAGGGTGAGGATAGGGGGTGGAGGGGTGGGGGGGGGGGTAGGGGTAGGGTCTAAGGTTCTGAGTTTCTTGTTTCTTAATAAGTGGCTTAAAGCAATATCCAAAAAGCAGCTTCAGGTTGGCATAACTTTTGTCCTTTAAGTCTTGCCTTTCAAATTTTAAATAATAAACTTTCCACATTCTAGAACAGTGATGGCGAACCTATGACATGCGTGTCAGAGGTGACACGCGAACTCATTTTTTTGGTTGATTTTTCTTTGTTAAATGGCATTTAAATATATAAAATAAATATCAAAAAATATAAGTCTTTGTTTTACTATGGTTGCAAATATAAAAAAATTTCTGTATGTGACATGGCACCAGAGTTAAGTTAGGGTTTTTCAAAATGCTGACACGCCGAGCTCAAAAGATTCGCCATCACTGTTCTAGAAGCTACTAGTAAGTTGGTAGCTTGCTCCATATTTCATTGATTCAGTCATTCAGCTTCGAGAATAATTCAGTTCAGTTAAATATGTTGAGTCTCATTTCAGGTCACTGTGATGCACATGGGTTCCCAAAGTGAGGCCTATATTGTGTATGCAAGCAGTCAGGTATTTAATAAGGAGTAGGTCTATGAATACAGAAGGAAAAAAGGGTAATGATCAGAGCAAATTATAAACCAGTTTCTGAGTTTGTAAGGCTGTCAGTCAAGAAAATTTCTGAATGTAAGACTCAAAGTTTCTTTTGCTGGAATGAAGGTAGGCAGTGACTGTCGTCTGATCTTCCTTTTTTAATGTCTCTGACAATGTCATCAGGTGCTCTGGTGAATTCTGCATGGCTTACAGAGCATCAGTCACTGAGACTGTTTAAGTATGAGCTGTTGTGGCGATTTTTCTGAACTCTAGCTGCCATTTGCAATTGCAAGACTCAGAAAAATTTTAGTTCTTAATAATTCGATGTCAAAGGATGGTAGAAAAATGAAAAGTTTGGAGGGTTATAGCCAAGTATTTAAGAAAATCAGAAAAATTCAGGGGCCAGTCCAGTATATAGGTGAAAATTAAACCTTAAATACAATTAACTGAACTAGAGTCTAATATCCATAACTGTGGATTATGCAGGGTGTGGCAAAAGTAGGAGTATGCGAAACAGAGTTTATAATGTATTATTACTTATTAGTTATTGTATTATTTTCCACACGAACAACTTAAACCTACACTTGCCCAACCCTGTGGAAACACAATTTCTCTCCCTAAAATCACCCTTATTTTCTCAAAGATCGTCACTTACTGCCTAAGTCTAGTTTCAATAAATTTGGCTTGATTATTTGCAAAAATTCAACAAAAATAGTAATTGATCCTATAGACTCTCTTAAATCTGAGTCTCACAAGGAATCTCCAGTTTGAACTTTCAATAGCCTCTCAGGGTGAAGAAGCCAAGCCACATAGTTGCCATCCGACTTTCCCATAGATTTGGGTGAATTCCTCAAGTTCTCGAGGTACCCCAAAATGCCGTGAGGTTCTTTCTTTGCCATCTCCCAGGAAAGCCACCTTCATTTTTCACCTGGAAAGACCACTATGAGCCATGTAAATAAGCAGGGTACCAGACAGTTTTTCCAAGGGGCATTTATCGGCTTCCAAAGTCAATCTTTTTTTTTTTTAATTGATCAGAGAGACAGGAAGGGAGAGAAACATTGATGTGTTGTTCCACATATTTAGGCATTCATTGGATGATTCTTGTATGTACCCTGATGGGGGGTTGAGCCTGCAACCTGGTGTATTGGGACAACGCTCTAACCAGCTGGGCTACCTGTCCAGGACCAAAGTCAATCTTAATTCCTTAAAGCTTTCTGGTGACATCTAGAGTCTATACAGGTATCTCTCAAAAATGACATTCACTCAAGATCTTGTTTAATAAAACCAGTTTCCACCCGGTGGTGTGGCTTAGTGGTTGAGCGTTGACCCAAGAACCAAGAGATCAAGGTTTGATTTTTTTAAATAGATAGCATTGTTCTTAAAACATAAAAATAAGCTATATATGCCTTGAGAAGATAATGTGTATATATATGAGCTGTATGTATATATATATGCAATATCCACAAATATTTGTGTTCTAGACAAAATGACCTTTACTGAGATCTAATGCAGATTTGATCACCCTTTTCCTCTATATTCCTGACATAAATAAATAAATTTAATCAACATAAGAGCTTTGGAAAAGAAAAGTACATAAGAAGATATTCTATCAAAGTATAGTTTATTATAGATAATAAAGGATGACATCTGTGAAATCATGAAAAGATAAAAGGAAGGAAGGCAAGAAGTAAGATGTACAAAAGTTGGTCACAAAATACAAAGATCAGAAATTGCTTCAGGAGCCAAGGAAAGCTGATCACTGTGGTAATCCTGGCAAGAAACAGTTTATGGAAAATCAAATTGGTTTGCTACTTTTTTTTTTTTACCCAGCATTCAAAATGCACATTTTTATGATTTTTAAAAATGCTTATTGTTAATTATTGATTTAAAATTAATTTTACTGATTTGAATGGAAAATTCAATATTTACATAAAAATTCAAAGAGAAGACCCTGACTGGCATGGCTGAGTGGTTGAGCGCCAACCTATGAACCAGGAAGTCACAGTTTGATTTCCTGTCAGGGCACATGCCTGGGTTGCCGGCTAGATCCCCAGTGTGGGGCATGCAGGAGGAAGCCAATCAATGATTCCCCCTCATCATTGATGTTTCTATCTCTCTCTCCCTCTTCCTTCCTCTCTGAAATCAATAAAAATATATATTTAAAAAAAATACAAAGAGAAGAGTACATTTCTCTTTTCTGTTCTAAAGATAGCAGGATCTCTTTTCCAGAGGATTTATGGTTTTACATTTCTTTTTTAGCCTTCTAGAGATAGTCTTTACTTTTATGGACATATATTTATATAGTGTATTTTTACACAGATGGTAACATACCATACTGTTCTGGACCTTGTTGTTTTTTCATGTAGAAATGTACAGTGGAGATTTTCCTTTTCTTTACTCAGCAATTAATAAATACTAATATTGTGCTTGGGATTGTTTTCAATGCCTTAAATCACTTAACTTTTCTAATTGCCATAAAACCCTATGAGAATTATCACTTCTTTGTAGAAGAAACTGAGGCAGAAGGAAGTTACGCAACTTGTGCAAGATGACTCAGCAAGTACATAACAGAGCCTGGATTCAAACCCAGGAAGTTTGGCTGCAAAATGACACTACGCTGCTGTTATACTGCCTTTCCATAGTAGTACTCTCTGTATTACAATCATGTGCCAAATAATGATATTTCCACCAAGGAAGGACCACATTTATAAAGTTGGTCCCATAAAATAATAATGGAACTGAAAAATTCCTATTGCCTAGTGTTAGGGTAGCTGTTCTCATGTGGTAGTGCAAAGTATTACACAAGTACTTACTGTTATGTCACAATTGCCTTCTGTATTCAGTATAGTAACATGCTGTATAGGATTGTAGTGGACCTAGGAGCTGTAGGGAAACAGAATATGTCACCCCAAAATAAGTCTTTTTCGCAGAAAGCTTATTTTGGGGTGGTTAATTTTAAGAAATCGCCCATCTGGCATGGCTCAGTGGTTGAGCGTTGACCTATGAGCCAGGAGGTCATGGTTCGATTCTCAGTCAGGACACATGTCTGGGTTGCTGGATCAATCCCCAGAGTGAAGCGTGTAGGAGGCAGCCAATCAATGATTCTCTCTCATCATTGATGTTTCTATCTCTCCCTCTCCGTTCCTCTCTGAAATCAATAAAAATATTTTAAAAATAAATGGCACACATGGGAGAAGCTCGTAAAATCAAGTAGAATTTGCCCTTTGTGTGTGGAACAGGGTGATGACCTATCTTCTCAGTGCTGATGAAAAGACATAAATCTGTATAACAACCTTACCCTTGTTTACTGTTCTTTCTTTGTAACCTCTCTTCACTCAATCCTTCCACCTGAAACATCTTCTTCTGTCTTCTACTGAAGATGGTATTTTAAGGTGGTGGTCTGAGCCATTTTGGCGAGATAAATCAGTTTTCCTCCGTCTCTCCCATATATACAGGAAGTGTTATTAAACTTCTGTTTGTTTTTCTCCTGTTACTATGTTTTTTATTCCTGTGATATCTCAGCCAAGAACCCAGGAGAATAGAGAAGAAATTATTCCTCCCCGGAAAGCTAGGTCTGTAGTAGGCTGTACCATCTACATTTGTGCACTCTGATGTTTGCATAACCAGAAATCACCTAAAGACACATTACGGCCCTAGCTGGTTTGGCTCAGTGGATAGAGTCTCGGGCCTGTGAACTGAAGGGGCCCGGGTTCGATTCTGGTCAAGGGCACATGCCCAGATTGTGGGCCCGATCCCCAATAGGGGCCATGCAAAAGGCAGCTGATCAATGATTTCCTCTTAGCATTGACTAGAGGCCTGGTGCACAAAATTCATGCACGGCTGCCGTCCCTAGGCCTGGCCAGCGATCGAAGCTTGAGCGTCTGGCATAGAAGGGCAGGTCCCAGCTGATCTCTGGGCCCTGGGCAGCACCTGGGCCCCTGGGCCCCCGCACACACCTTTCCGCCTGAGTCATGGCCTCCGAGACCCCATGTGGAGATGTGGTGAGTGTAGCCAGATGTTGCGGGCCAGGGCGCAGCGTGGGCCTCTGGGTTGCCCAGCGGCGCCGCATGGAAGCCGGGTAGGCAGCACACTCTCTCCCAGCTGGCCTCGCAGATTGGCTCCTGAGCGAACCCACAGGGAGCCCGACCGGCCCCTGAGGTCCATGCAGGTGCAGGGTGGGCTCCTCCCGGGCACCTGGCACCTGTGTGGGGGGCTTCCCCGGCGCGCAAGCCCTGGCATCTCGGGGGAGGGTAGCAGGGGGCGTGAGAGCGAGCTCTGTGGACACCCCGCATTCTTCCCGCACCTGCATTCTTGCCACACCTCTGTCCCCATCACCCCCGCCCCCAGGTAGCCGGCAAGAGGTCGCAGCCCCCTGCCCGGGCGCCGCAGGTGGTTGGTCACTGCCACCCACCCCCAATTCCCCCTCCCAGCCTCGGGACCAGCCCCAATAGGGCGATCAGGGCCTGCGGGTCACCGTCTGCAGGGTGATCGGTTATGGTGGGAGGGGGTGCCCAGCTCCCTCAGTGCCTGGGAGCCCGGCGAAGGCCCCACCCCCTGCCGCCACTGCTGACCATCATCTGTGGGATGATCGGAGGGGCATGATTGGGCCCCTGTTCGCACCCCCTTAGCCTGGCACTGCCCGCTCACCTGCTCCACCATCCTGCCGTGGTCCTGCTCTCATCGGGGCTCATCGGGGCCGGTAGCGCCTCCTCTGCCGCCCGCTGCCAGTGCAGCATCGCTGACGCCTGCCATGTTCTGCGCCGCCCCCTGGTGGTCAGTGCACATCATAGTGAGCAGTTGAACTTCCGGTCGAACAATTTGCATATTAGGCTTTTATTTCAACAATCTTTATTGTTGAAAGTATTACATAGGTTTCCTTGTTTTCCCCATTGACCCCTTCTAGCCTGCCCCTACCCCCTCATTCTTTAATTTTTAACAAAATATATTATTTAGAAATAATTTTATTGCTTTTTAGAGAGAGAGGGAAGGGAGGGAGAGAGAAACTCAGATGTGAGAGTGAAACATCATCAATCAGCTGCCTCCTGCACACCCCCCACCAGGGATCGAGCCTGAAACCCAGGCATGTGCCTGGGCCAAGAAGAATCGAACCAGAATTGAAATGGCAACCTCTAGGTGCATGGGACAATACCAAATGAGTAACACCGACCAGGGCTCATTCTTTAATATTTTTAACCAACCTGATGTCAGGTTGTCAAATGCAGTTAGTTCTCCTTCATTTGCAGTTGCTTTATGGATACTTTGAGTTACCTGTCAGCTCTTCACCAGCCACATGGATTTGCTCCTTCTTTAGTCATCTGCTTCAATTCCTGCCTGGTGATCAGCTTTTTCCAGTCTGGAATCTTCAGGTGTTTGCCCTTTTGCTGAATTTGGTATCTCCATAATGAGTCTCAAAACAACTTGGTGTCTTGCTCTGCAGAAAGGGCTGCTAGATGTGCTGTAGTTGTTTATAGCAATTATTTCTCTCTCCTCCATGAAAAGTTGCCTGCCTCACTTGTCACTCGCCTGTGATCGAAATTCATTCCTTCCTTCCTTCCTTCCTCCCTTCCTTCCTCCCTCCCTCCCTCCCTCCCTCCCTTCCTTCCTTCCTTCCTTCCTTCCTTCCTTCCTTCCTTCCTTCCTTCTTTTTTATAAGTGAAAGTTTATTTATAAAGTCACAGAGGTAGAAGAAACAGGCTCAGAAAATAAGTTACAGAGGCAAAAGCAAGGTCCTTGGAGCTTAAGGGAAAGAGGGAGAGAGATTTCTGCCTTGAGAGATGAAAGAGGGAGGAGAGGTAGAGGTCTGCTCCAGAAAGGAGAGAGAGAGCACCCCCTGGGCATACTCCATAGAGAGAGAGAGCTGCCTGCATTTTTTAATAATATCAGTTCCTCCAGCAGCAACAGGTTTTAATTTGAGTTCTTCAATTCCTTTCTGTAATTCTGTCCGTCTTAATTTAGCTTTCTGTATTAGCATCATCTGCTTCTTCCTTGGTCAATGTTCTAACCTTCCACACTTCAGGGAGCCTGCTGGTCAAGTATTCTCTCCACTTTAGATTTCCTGGTTCCAGAGGTGGCTGGAACCCGTCCACCATGGCTCCATGGTCCACAGCACCAGCCACTGCCTCCACTTTTATTTTAGAAGCTGTACTTTAGGCCCTGGCCAGGTAGTTCAGTTGGTTGGGACATTCTCCTGGTATGTCAATTCCTTATAATAAATCTCTCTATATATAAAAGCCTAAGCAATAGGTCGACCAGTCACTATGACGTGCACTGACCACCAGGGGGCAGACACTCAACGCAGGAGCTGCCCCCTGGTGGTCAGTACGCTCCCACAGTGGGAGCACTGCTCAGCTGACCGACGCCAGGCACTGGGCTCACAGCTGGCAAGCACAGCTGCAGCGGCACGAGCCTCTCCCGCTTCCGTGGCAGAGCCACTGAGCCGTGGCAGCAGCAGGCACAGCAGGGCTGGGATGAGTGGGAGCGGCAGGGTTCCTGGCTGGGGCTCAGGCTCCTCCCCCAGCCGCCTGCTGCTTTCGCGCACTACTACATCCCTGGAGTGGGGGGTGCCTGGCCTGCGGGGATTGGGCCGAAACCAGCAGTCGGACATCCCCTGAGGGGTCTCGGAGTGCGAGGGGGCTCAGGCCAGGCTGAGGGACCCCACTGGTGCACAAATCCATGCACCGGTCCTCTAGTACACACACACACACACACACACATCCTGTTGAAGTTAGTCAAGTTAATTGCAAGTGATTTTACTGACTTTTACTAACTTCAATGGTTCGGTTTTTCTGGAGAACTCTAATACATGTCATAAATTTTCCAATCAGTAAAAATTCCTAGAAACATTCTTATGAATAAATTTTTTTATATTCCTACAAAATAGTTTATACACTTCTGGGTGTCCTTAGTGTAGATATTATCTCCATATAGAGATGAGGAAATTGTGATGCCACAAAATTATGAAACTAGCCCATGTTTCCACACCTGAAGAAATAGGCATCATTTGGGGAGTCGGCCTCACTGACAGCCCTCTATAAGCTCCCTCACCTATAGGGCAGCCAATACTTTGTGTATGTGATCTTGTCCACCAGGATTTGAGAATAGATACTGAGTTTGGTCAGGTTTCCTCAATGAAGAAGTACATTCAGAAACCTTCATCCACCATGTGGACTGAAGAGCAGAGAAGCTAGTCTGCAGAAAAAGAATGAAGCAAATATATCAAAAGAAGAGACGGTCCTATGACTGTCCTGTTTATAGTTCCAGTTTCTTCTTAATGCTTAGCCTCATTCTGCCTTAGGGTTCTGTGAGATACTCTGTATCCTTTTATCTTTTTTCCCCTCAAGATTTGTGTTATTTACATTTTTATTTAGAGTCCCAATAAATGCATGTAGTAAATGGCTAGAGCTAGGTCTGTGGAGTTCCAAAAACCCATATTTTAAACTATGATATCAGTAAATGTTGGCATATTCATTTTTTTGTGGTATATATAGTTTTATAATAAACATTATAGTGTATGAATCCTTGCCCACATTTCTGGGTCATTGTATGTACATTTAGAACATTTAGAGCTCTTTTATGTATAGACAAAATGCTTTCCAGAAAGATTGCATCTATTTTCATTAACATAACAATGTATGAGAACAAGGCAGATATATCATTAATGTGTTATCGTTGTCAAATGTTATTTACACATACACTATCCAGTCCTCAAATTCAAAATATATTTTTTTCTGTTGTCTGCCTTTGTCCCATATTTAAATTACTCTAAAAATTTTAAAATTTATTAAAGATAGTTTTTGTAATTGCTTTAATTGCAAGTAATTTTATTGACTTCTTTTACTAACTTCCATGAATGTAAGTGGAAAATGCCATAACGTAAAAAATAATTCTGATTATGTGTGATAAATAGGTAAGGAAAGCATATCAGTAAGAATACAACTGTTCAGTAGAATAACTGAAGGAAATGTTTAGATAAGTGTTCCTGTAGTAGGATGTGCAATGAAAAGATTAGAAAGTATGTAATTAAAAGCATTTATGAGGTCCTGTGGACTGTTTTGGTTTTGGTAAATTTTTATTAATTTGAAAATAATGTGAGGACTTAGACATTTTACTTTCATCTTTTTTTATAAGACCTAAAGATTGAGTTTAAGTAAAAACCTTATTTGAGGAGATACATAAATTCAGTTGATAAAGGTCAGCATTCTCCAAGAAAAAGAAAATAGAAACTTAGGAACTCCTGCCAAACTTAAATTATTATCTACTGTAATTGTGTGCGATAAAAGGTGGAAAATAACAAGCACAATAAATTGTAAAAAGCATCAGAATAGGCCACTAGAATACACTGTTCAATGTTATTTAGCGTTTCCTGGGTCTGTTTCATCTGTAAAGTGAGGAGAGTAAAATTAATACCTTTAACATCTCTTATACCTCTAATTAAGTGAAATTTGTACCTAACTCCATTATAAGAAAAATATAATTTAAAATAACTGAGTGATGCCCTAGCCAGTATTGCTCAGTGGATAGAATGTCGGCCTGGGGACTGAAGGATCCAAGGTTTGATTCCAAACTAAGGCACATACCTCAGTTGCAGGCTCGATCCCTGACCCTAGTATGGACGCGTGTGTGTGGGAGGTAACCAATCTATGTGTCTCTCTCAGTCTCTCCCCCTCCTTCCCATTCTCTCTAAAAATCAATGGAAAAATATCCTCAGGTGAGAATTAAGAAAAAAAAAAAGTAAAGAACAAACCCACATTCATTTCTTTTAACATCTGCCTACAATTGAACTTTGGGTTTAAAAAAAATCCAGCCCGTCTATTTATCAGAAATAAAGGGTTGAATTAGGTAGGAATAGAAGTAGAAAGTGAGAGTAGTGAGAGTGGCCCGGCCAGCGTGGCTCAGTGGCTGAGCATTGACCTATGAACCAGGAGGGCACATGCCTGAGTTGGTCAGGGCACATGCCTGAGTTGGTCAGGGCACATGCCTGAGTTGCGGGCTTGATCCCCAGTAGCGGGTGTGCAGGAGGAAGCCAATCATTGAGGTATCTCTCTCTTCCTCCCCCTTCCTCTCTGAAATCAATAATAAAAATATATTTTCAAAAAAAGAAAGTGAGAGTGGAAGACTGGATTTACTGTTTCTTTTGTTTCTACACTTGGTTCTGCAGAGGCAATCAGGCATTTCTTCATCATAATTAACTGTCTGGGAAACTGGTCTTCCTTCAGCTCTAAAATGACATAAACTATAACACATAGCCTTTCTCTTTCTCTCCTCACAAATCCCTCCCCTATAATAGGAATTGAGAAATGGATCCTATTTTGTTAACATAAGGCTATATTAACTAGTATGGTAACAATTAGTACTTTCCTTATTATGGTTTGTAATATAAGTATATTTATGATTATAAGTAATATTTATGTAATGAATTTTATTGTTAAACTGATATTTTGGGATTTGAGTTCAAAAGAGAAACAGTAACTAAAATGACATTAGATATGAATAGGTCAAAACAATAGATTGAATTGAAAATGTTTCAGTTCACATTTTTTTTAAACCTTCACCTGAGGGGGTGTGTGTGTGTGTGTGTGTGAGAGAGAGAGAGAGAGAGAGAGAGAGAGAGAGAGAGAGAATCCTCACCCAAGGATATTTTTCCCATTAATTTTTTTTAGAGAGTGGAAGGGAGGGAGTGAGGGAGGAAGAGAGAGAGAGAGAAAAAGAGAGAGAGAGAGAGAGAGAGAGAAGAAAGGAAGAGAAAGAGAAAAAGAAAGAAACAGAAACACCACCCATGAGAGAGACACATCCATTGGTTGCCTCCCACATGCACCTGGACCTGGTTTGTGGAATTGAACCCAAGAACCTTTGGTCCATGGGGCACTAACCATTGAGCGAACCTGCCAGGGTGATATGTTTTTGTTTGTCTGGTTTTTTTATTGATTTTTTTAGAGAGAGAAAAGCGTTTATGTGAGAGAGAAACATCTATCAGTTGGTTGTCTCTAGTAAAGGCCCAGACCAAGAGTCATACCTGCACCCTTTTGGTATATGGACGATGTTCCAACCAACCAAGTCATCTTTATATTTTTATCATTAATATGTTAATTAAATGACTGTATGTAGGTCACTTTTTGTCTTACCTATTTGAACTCATATATTATTCTACATTAGCCTACTAGTATGGAAAGTACCGTGAGGGAAAACATGACTTTGATTAAGTTTTTTGGGTGTTTTTTTTTTGCATAGAAAATATGGTTCATAATGTGCTGTTGTATAAAGTGGTTTTTATATTTCTATAAAGCTTTGTTTTAGAAAGTGTATATTAGTTTTAAAAGCTTCAAGCTACAGAATCTGTAACTAATAAGGATTATTCTAAAACAGGCATTGGAAATTCCTTGTCCTAAGTTTATTCAAAAGGATTTTCAGATTGCAGTTTATTATGGTGGATTGCAGAGACGCTACTACAACTTAACGTTAACACAGTCCAGGTTTGAGGTCAGGAACTGAATACTATGGTATCATTGGTAATCCCAAGTTATGAATATGATACTCTAAGACTGATTTCCTTAGTGCTGCAGGCTTATGTTTATTTCATTGAACAATTTTTATTTTTTATTTTTTTAAAATATATTTTTATTGATTTCTGAGAGAGGAACGGAGAAGGAGAGAGAGATAGAAACATCAATGAGAGAGAATCATTGATCAGCTGCCTCTTGCACACCCCCTACTGGGGATCGAGCCCTCAACCCGGGCATGTGTCCTTGACCGGAATCTAACCTCGGACCCTTCAGTCCGCAGGCTGACACTCTATCCACTGAGCCAAACCAGCTAGGGCAACGGTTGTTTTTTTAATTAACAAAAAAATTAAACAGGCCTTAGTGCCTGATATAAAGACAGAGGCCATGGTTATCTCTCACCTAGATTATACCAACAGCCTTCTAACTGGTCTTTGTTTCCCCCCTTGACCTCTTATTGTCTAATCTCAACATAGCAGCCATCATGACAATGCTCTGCTCAAAAGTCTGCAATAGCTCCCCATTTAATTCACAATAACAGTCAAATTTCTTTTTTAAAAATATATTTTATTGATTTTTTTACAGAGAGGAAGGGAGAGGGATAGAGAGAAACACCGATGAGAGAGAAACACTGATCAGCTGCCTCCTGCACACCCCCCACTGGGGATGTGCCCGAAACCAAGGCACATGCCCTTGACTGGAATCGAACCTGGGACCCTTCAGTCCGCAGGCCGACGCTCTATCCAACAGTCAAATTTCTTACAGTGGCCTCTTGGCCTCTGTTTGCGCTGGCCCCATTACCTACGCTCTCACTTCTACTTGCTTTCTCTGTTCCAGCCACACTAGCCTTTTGCCAGTCATATTTCCTCATTAAGTATTTTGTTCTATTTGATCCCCTTGCCTGGTATATGTTCTTCCCTTGGATATCTGCTTAGCTAATTCTCTCTCCTCCAACTAGTCTTGCCTCAAGTCTCAGCTTCTCAGTAAAGCCTGCATTTACTGTCTTTGCTTTTTTTTTTTTCCTTATTGACTTCAAAGAGGAAGGGAGAGGAAGAGGGAGGGAGAGAGAGGGAAACATCAATAATGAGAGAGAATCATTTTAGGCTGCCTTCTGCACGCCCCATTGGGGATTGAGTCTGCGATCCGGGCATGTGTCCTGACAGGGAATTGAATCTCCTGGTTCATAGGTCTCCTGGTTCATAGGTCTATGCTCAACCACTGAGCCACACATAGTAGTCTTTTATTTCCTACTTTAACCTGCCCCATACATACTCCCAAATATCTGATCCTTGTTCTATTACCATTTTAATTATGATAGGCTTGATTATGCTCTGAGATGACTTAACCCCCCAATCTTAGCTCTTCTCATTTTTGCTACATATTCATTATGGGTTAGCTTTATTCTACTTAGAACCTCAAGAACACGGGCTGATGGAAGTTTTCCCATCTTGCGATGCATCTCCTCATTCCTTGTTGTGATGCATGTGGCTTCCAAGGTCACATCTGTAAGGAATAGAGTTCATAGACTGATTGAAAGTGGCATAAGTCACATTTTCCCAGTTCACTGGCCAAAACTAATCACTTGGTCCCCAATCTAGCTGCAGGTAAACCTGTAAATGTAGGAGGAACACAAGGAATATTTGATGAATGTTTAATGTTTCTTCAATACCTGTTCTCTTATTTCTCCATAGTACTTACCACACTTGTAAAATTTATATTTTCATATATTACTTATATATTTATATAGTACATATTTTATGTTTATATGTAGTGCCTCTCTCCAGCAAGAATGTAAGCGTATTCTGCTAGACACTACTTACAATACCTTGTACACAGCCTTTGCTCATGGTGTTCCTGATGTTTGTAATGCCCTCCACCTTTTTTGCTCTGTATTCACTCCTTTTCTCTAAAGACTAAATCCTACTTATCTTTCAGGATAACTTGAATCTTATTTAATCTGGGAGTCTTTGTTAGCATCTTTAAACCAAGTTAAATGCCCATTGCATAGACTCCCTCTGAGCTTTTGGTATATTCCTATTATAGCACTTATCTCATTGTATGGTTACATTCTTTTTGCCCATTAACCACGTTCTTCGTGCATATGGGGAAATGGCTGGAAAAATAGAGCTTGGAAAAGAAACTATGAGGATCTAAACAAGAGCAGTGTAAGTAGGATGGAGAAGAGATGACAGAATCAAGAAATATTTAGAAGGTAAAGTCAGCAAGACATGGTTATTGGTTGCAGTGGAGGGATAAGGAAGGAGTAAAAGATAATTCATGTTTATCATTTAGATTATAATGTGTATTAAATGTTTCCACATGAAATAGCGAATATGAAAGTAGGAACAAGTTTGGCTGGCAGGATGATGATTTGGGCTTGAGGTATTGTGGGTTTAGCTCCATGGAAATCTCAAGGCAGAGTATGTGCAGGAGGTAGCTGTCTGGTTTTTAAACCCAGGGAAATGGATAGGTCTTCAGCATGCTAAGTAGAAGTTAAAAAATAAAAGGTGAAGCTGCAAATAACTAGTAAGGGCTGAATTCTTTTTAAAAAAATACAATCTATTGA
>NW_005871467.1:64108-67833 GCF_000147115.1 Myotis lucifugus | reverse complement strand
ATTTCTCACAGAGAGGAAGGGAGAGGGAGAGAGAGTTAGAAACATCGATGAGAGAGAACATCGATCAGCTGCCTCCTGCACACTCCCCACTGCGTATGTGCCTGCAACCAAGGCACATGCCCTTGACCGGAATCGAACCTGGGACCCTTGAGTCCGCAGGCTGACACTCTATCCATTGAGCCAAACCGGTTAGGGCCTGAATTCTTACTAGTACTTATACCAATGTTTAAGGAACAAGAAGAAGATGTGCTCTTGTGTGGGAAACAAACAAAAGGAAATAGATGGTTAAAAGGGAACCAGCAGAATATGATGCTGTATAAAGAAAGTGGTGGGTTATGTCAAATGCAAAGAACTATGTACTAAATCTTTACCATTCTTCTTACAACCCTACTTAACTTGCTTTTTTTAAACACCACTTCTTATTGAACCACCTTGGCTTCAAATTCTAGAGAATTAGAAACTTACCCCTATCTACCCTTTCTTTCTCCCCTCTAATGGCAGGAGAGTCAAAGCCAACTCATATACCGGTGCCATTGATACCAAGACTTGTCTGCATTTTGTTTGTTCCTTTTTATAGCCTACTGCTCCCAGTAGCCCATCAAAATTTTTCTCAATAAAGTTACCACTTGAAATTTTAGTGGTGGGGCAGAAGAGGAAAACATATTACAAGGTGTTGTATATTGAATACAAAACGGGGAAATGTCAATAGGAATTGCAGATAGCAGTTACTAATGGAAGTGAGAGGGAGATAATGCTTAGTGTTCGTTCCCAGGGAAGTGAAGACCCTTACATGGGCCAGTTCAGGTACTATTCCAGAGGCGCTTTTATTTGTAGCCATATTAAAAGTGTGTCCCCTGCCTGTTTTTCTTCTTCTGTAGCATGCTGGTGATTGAATCTTTACTGTAAAAGCAAAAATGAGTCAGTTCCCACAGTGAAGAGTAAGGAAACATAAGTTTCATCACTTGTTCATTTCATGCAAAAATATTTCTTGAGTGTCTGCTGTGTGTCATGTTAAGGGTTAGTGCTGGGAATACTTTGGGGAATGAAAACACACAGTTCTTGTTTTTATGGAACTTACAGTGTAGTGATTGTTTTTAAGTGCTTGTTTACATTTAGCCTAATTTATTTCATTTTGCTTTTTCCCCCTTTAGTATCCTCTTATCTATGGACTGATTCTTATTCCCTGCTGGTGTTCTCTAGTTTGCCTAAGTAGAATTTACATGGGAATGCACTCCATCCTGGTAAGAAAAATGTTGTATTTATAGTGCTTTATTTTTTCTGAAATTGACAGGCAATTTAATAATTTTTAATCATCTGTAAACTTATGTGAAACCTGAATGAGAAAATATTGTTATTGTAAGTCTGTGTTTTGCAAAAATATCAGCATGATTTTGTGAAGTTTTAATGTAGTAATCATGTACTTCATAAAAACGACTCCCAGCAACCACAATAACCAGGTATTATACTCAGGATAACATTTCTCCCTTCTTCCCATCTCAGTTTTATTTATTTTTTTCTCATTCTTTTCTATGCCTCTCCTGACTCTGAGTCAAAACCAACAGTGTGAATACAGAAACCAAGGAGAGCTCTACTTGTTAGTGACTAGAAACGTATTTACATATTAAACTCTAGTGTCTTCTCTTTCCTAGCAGTACTTTCGGGCTCACAGCAGATGTTTTATTGTGAGAATGCAATTCAGTTTCAAAAGCAGCAACACAGAGACCATGTACTCTTTTCAGTCACATGTGCTCACTTCCTCTCTGTCCCTATTGACATTCCCTTAGTCATCTCTCAACCAAATTATTGCAACAGCTTCTTAATTAGTTCTCTTTCAGGTCTGACAGGGTTCCATGCAGTGTTCAGTCTCTTGTAGTGTACCTCCCAAAGCAGAAATATGAGGCCATACAGAATGACTTTATATCTCCTCAAATGCAAAGGGTGTTTCTTTCCTCCATACTTATAGGATTGCTATAACCTATGTATGAAATGCCCTTTATCTTTCTTAGACTAGCCTAGCTAATCTACCCATTGTTCAAGATCCACAAAAATGCTCTTATCTCCTAAAGGTCTCATTACCTTTCCCATCTTTCCTTTCTTAAGACCCTTCTCTCAGAGCCTTTTGAATATAATTCTGGCATTGCACTTATCCTAAACTGCAAATGCTTTTTTCTTTATCTGTTACCCCCACCAGACAATAAGCAACAGGAAAAAATAAACTGTTTTCTCTCTCTAACCTTGCATCTAGTGTGGTATCTCCGAAGACATTCTATGAACCTGTTATACATTATATCATAATGAAAGATCAGAAGGAAAGGTGGAGATATATGAACTAATTCACAGAATCCAAAAATTTTTAGTGAATTATATTTAATTTTTCTTGTTTTTAACAACGTTTACTTTTAGAATTTTCCTATTTGACTTTTTATAATTATATTAATACAAATTGTGAATTTATGTACAAACCTATCTAATATCAATCAATTTTATAATGAGACTAAGTATCACAGTCTTATGTCAACCATAATATTTGTCACAAGAAAATATTATTATCTATCTCTGTGCCTTGTTAGAGTTATTCCCTTCTACTACCAAAATTTAGCAATGTCACTCCTAAAAAACTTTCAAATGGTTATGCATCGTTGAGTGAAAAAATGAATCCTTGAGATTTCCTGAAGGAAAATGTATCTTATATAATAAAAGGGTAATATGCAAATTGACCCTAACAGCAGAACGACTGGTTGCTATGACGTGCACTGACCATCACGGGGCAGACACTCAACGCAGGAGCTGCCCCTGGTGGTCAGTGTGCTCCCACAGGGGGAGCTCCACTCAGTCACAAGCTGGGCTGATGGCTGTGAGTGCAGCGGCTGTGGCGGGAGCCTCTCCCGCCTCCTCAGCAGTGCTAAGGATGTCTGACTGCCAGCTTAGGCCCAATCTCCCAGGGATCAGGCCTAAGCCAGCAGGTGGACCTCCCCCGAGGGGTCCCAGACTGCAAGAGGGCACAGGCCAGGCTGAGGAAACCCCCCCGCCCCGTGCATGAATTTTTGTGCACCGGGCCTCTAGTTAGATAATATTATCTATACCTAGGTTCATTATTATCATACAATGAGTAATATGAACCTGATTATATTGAATGTATAATCTCAAAGATGCTGCTCTTTTTAAAAATATATATATATTTTTATTGATTTCAGAAAGAAAGGGAGAGGGAGATAGAGATGGAAACATCAATGATGAGAATCATTGATCAGCTGCCTCCTGCATGCCCCCTACTGGGGATCAAGCCCACAACCTGGGCATGTGCCCTGACTGGGAATTAAACTGTGACCTCCTGGTTCATAGGTCAATGCTCAACCACTGAGCCACACCGGCCAGGGCTAGTTCATTTTTTATATACCAGATAATGCCTATTCATGAATCAGCTGAAATAAAAACAGTATTGATGTATTATTTTTCAAATGATGACTCCTATAACCTTAGTCCTTTTAAGTATTTAAGAATTGTCTCATGTATATTACAAGTTTTCGCTTTTCCTTTAAAAGTAAAATCACAGATAACTTGTGAATTATGATTGTTATAACCACAACTATTTCTAATCAATAATACATTGGTTATCATTTGATAATTGGCAATGAACCCTTTTTTTTTTTTTTGACATTTGGGCCTAATTTTCCCCACAATTTTTGTTGTTGTTTTTGAATATATATATATATTTTTTTTTTTTT
>NW_005871467.1:17523-63294 GCF_000147115.1 Myotis lucifugus | reverse complement strand
GGACACCCTTTATATTTTAATGTTTTGGTAATTACCTGCATTTTGAACTATTTTCTTTTTTTTTTTTTTAATCCTCACCTGAGGATATTTTTTCATTGTTTTTTTTTTTTTAGAGAGAGTGGAAGAGAGAGGGAAAGACAGAGAAATATCGATTTGAGAGAAACACATCAATTGGTTGCCTCCTGCATGAGGAGGTATGTGCCCTTAACTGGAATCGAACCCAGGACCCTTCAGTCCACAGGCTGACGCTCTATCCACTGAGCCAAACCGGCTAGGGCTGAACTATTTTCTTAATCATAGTTTGTATCTTCACTGTTTATTGTGAAATTAGTATGGAATTATAGGCAGAGTGTGCCCTAGAGGTTGCTCATAGGTGCTTAGGTACCATATTACCTAAGCTGATATCTTCATTAACATTAAGAGGAGAGTTCAGATGTGTTCTAAATAATTTATAATGAAAACTTCATTCAGTATTTCCTATATGCTTTGTTACTGTTACAACACAAAGAACAACAGCTTCGTTTATTTTTAATATCCACCTACTTCCCTAAATTGATTTTCTTTATCCCCATTTTTTCTTTATTTGTTACCAAACCTAGCTCTCAAATTTAATTTCTTAAAACACAAGCCAGCCGAAACCGGTTTGGCTCAGTGGATAGAGTGTCGGCCTGTGGACTGAAGGGTCCCGGGTTCGATTCCGGTCAGGGGCATGTACCTGGGTTGTGGGCACATCCCCAGTGGGAGATGTGCAGGGGGCAGCTGATCGATGTTTCTCTCTCATCAATGTTTCTAGCTCTCTATCTCTCTCCCTTCCTCTCTGTAAAAAATCAATAAAATATAAAAAAAAAAACACAAGCCATTTTCACATTACTAAACTGAGTACTTGTCAAATTACTTTTGTTATAGAGAAAGATCTAAAATAGTAAACACTAAGGGTTTTTATAGTGGAGAGTTTTAATAGTAGTAGTTCCTGGATAATAACTATTTGGGTTTTTTAAATTTGGTTGGTTGTTTTGGGGTTTTTGTTTTTGTTAATCCTCACTTGAGGTTATTTTTTCCATTGATTTTTTTGAAAGTGGAAGGGAAGGAGGAGGGGGAGAAGGAGAGAGAAAGGGAGAGAGAGAGAGACATCAAAGACACTTCCACTTTAGCATATAACTTAACTTTCAGGGCATAAAAATTATAATTAATATCTAAATTATTCACTAAGTTTCTTCTTGGAAAATTTGCTGCTTGAGTTCTTTATGTTACATTTAACATTAATTTTCTTTCTTTTTTTTTGATATATCCCACTGACTTTTTACAGAGAGGAAGGGAGAGGGATAGAGAGTTAGAAACATCGATGAGAGAGAAACATCCATCAGCTGCCTCCTGTACACCCCCCACTGGGGACGTGCCCGCAACCAAGGTACATGCCCCTGACTGGAATCAAACCTGGGACCCCTCAGTCCGCAGGCCGACGCTCTATCCACTGAGCCAAACCGGCTAGGGCTAACATTAATTTTCTTTATTGCATACTTTGTGATGTAATACTTAAGAGCACTTAGTTATACATTTTAATGTCATACATTAAATATCCCAATGATAACTACCGTGTTTATGTCCTGAACTCAATCATGCATTACTTCTGGTTTTGTTGCATGGAATTTCAGCATGCCCTTACTATCCAGTGTAATATCATGAACAATTAATAAATAAACAGAAAAGGAAGCAGCCCTAGCCGGTTTGGCTCAGTGGATGGAGCGCCGGCCTGTGGACTGAAAGGTCCCAGATTCGATTCCAATCAAGGGCACATGCCAGGGTTGCGGGCTTGATCCCCAGTAGCAGGTGAGCAGGAGGCAGCCGATCAGTGGTTCTCTCTCAACATTGATGTTTCTAGCTCTCTCTTCCCCTCCGAAATCAATGAAAATATATTTGAAAGAAAGAAAAGAAAGCAGATTTGTAGCAATTTGTCTTGTAGCAATCTAAGTTTAATATTCATGGAGATACACAATCATCACTTACTTAAAACATCTAATTCTGTATGAGAATTATAAAGCTCAGAACATTTCCACATTAGCATATAACTTAAAATTTTGAATCAGTCATGAAGTTTAAATAAAAAATAAGCAACAGCTTCCGTCCTAGTAGTGAAAATCTTGTGGTGGTTCCCTGAGACATGTGCCTTTAATTTCAAGTAGGGAAGGGAGGGTAAGATAGCAAAGGAACATAATCCATAAAGTAAAATGGTTTGGCAATTGGGGGCCTGAAATATGAGGAATAGAGTTTGACAGTCATATGATTTGAAATCTGCATATTCTAAAGTATGGTCAGAGGTAGGGTTATTTGCAAAATCTTTGAGTGATTGCAATAAAAAATTTAGTTAACCGGAATTCTTAAGTAATTCTTTTAGTGTGTATCCATGAGTTTTTATGGAAGACTTCATGTTTTAAAGAATGTTGAAATTTTAGTTTCTCTTACTCTCAATGTTTAATTCCTAATACTGAGATTATTCTTTTTTTAAAACAAACATATTGAGCACTTTCAACCTAGGAGATTAAACAATTAGCTATGTAGCCTTAGTCTATTTTTCTTTCTTTAAAAACTAGTTATTTACAGGAACCATAAGTTTTCATCAAATTTGGACACTTTTGAAAGGGAAGAAAAGTACTTTTAATGTTTATTTTTGGGGCAACAAAGTAATATGTGATTGTCCCAGGCAAGCTATATCAGAATTATATATAAAATATTATAATAAACGTTTTTAGTACACAAAGAATTATTATTCCCTGAAAATGTCCTTAGCCTAATTTCAAGAAATTGTTTCATCTATTTCTCTTACAGAGTTCTTGTCAGGCAAAATATGATGACTCTAAATAATTACTTTAACTGTCTTAATTTAGCTCACCAAGTATTTATTCCTGCTTACTGTGTGGTAGACACTGGGCATCCATATAAAAAGCCAGAGGCCGTGATGACCAAAACAACCTGTCGCCATGAGGTGGCATTGACTGGCGTGCGGGCTGAACTGCTGACCTCTCCGGCGGCAGGGGCTCCCTTCGCCTCCTACAGGTGCCGGTGGCTCCCACCTGCCTCCAGCGAACCGCCCGATGGGGCCAGCCAACCTCCCATCGCGATCAAGAGTGGGCTGCACAGAGCCTGGGCCCTTCCTGGCAGCCCCGAGTCCCTGGGGTTGAGAATTCTGATGACACTGCCCAGAGAGTAGGCACCTGACAGGCAGGGACAGGGACCACAGGCCTCCAGGGAGCACTGCAGAGTTGGCAAGGAGAGGAGAGGGCCTGTGGAGGGGGGAGGAGGTGAAGCCCGTGGACATCAGCCCAGAATCCAGCCCTTCCCCCTGGAGGCAGCGGGCCCTCAACCCAGAACCCCAGCCCGAATCGGAAGAGCCCGAGGGAGGCTCAGGGAGCTCTATGCAGAGCTGCGCATTGAGAACGAGAGACTTCGTGAGGCCCTGACCAAGACCACGCTGCTGGCTGGCGCAGCTCAAGGTAGAGCTGGAGTGAGCCGTGCAGAGGCAGGAGCGCTTTGCAGAGAGGCCGGCCCTCCTGGAGCTGGAGAGATTTGAGTGTGCGCCCTGGAGCACAAGGCTGCTGAGCTGAAAGAGGAGCTGAAGGGCCTGTCCAACCTCCAGGCTGACAATCAGTGCCTCAAGGACGAGAACACAGCCCTAATCCGTGTCATCAGCCAACTGTCCAAATGACCCCGGAGGACTTGCCCCTGCACCCGCATTTATACAGCTGCTTCTGCCACACGCACCCCTCCCCCGTGTGAACACGAGTGACAGGGCTGCCGGGGAGTCTCTGAGAAGCCATAACCTCTCCTTGGGACCTCCAGGCTGGGAGGGGAGGACAGAGCCCCCAGGAGCCAATGGGGCCATTGAGGCCAGGATGGAGAAGGAGGGCTGAGCCAGGTATGGGGACCAGGGCTGCGGGCAGGACCAGGAAGGAGCCAAGGACCAGGAAGTGCCAGGACCAGTAGCCAGGACCAGAGTGGCCACCTGGAGGTTCCCTCTCATGTGTGCTGCCACCAGTCACCCCTCCCGCCCTGAGCAGGGATCCAAGAATGTGCCAAGCATCCCACCAGCCTGGGCCGGGTGGGCCTGTATGTAGGGTCCATGTGCAATAGGGAGGAATGTCTTCTGTTTTTTACTGCCCCCTCCCCAATGCAGTTGGGGGCGATCAGGCCAGCAGGGGAGCGGTTAGGGAGCAATCAGGCTGGCAGGGGAGCGGTTAGGGAGCAATCGGGCTGGCAGGGGAGTGGTTAGGGAGCAATCAGGCAGGCAGGCAGGTGAATGGTTAGGAGCCAGCGGTCCCGGATTATGAGAGGGATGTCCCAGATTGGAGAGGGTGCAGGCCAGGCTGAGGGACAACCCCGCCCTCGGGCTCTCTCAGGCTCTTCTGAATTTCGTGCACCAGGCCTCTAGTATATGTATATATAATAAGAGAAAGTCTTTGCCTTTGAGAAATCACAGTCTGAATACTAATGTGTAATATAAGTAGGTAATGCAGTAATTTTCAACTGAAAATTACACAATAGAACCCCTAGGAAGCTTTAAAAAAAACACTGATGCTTCACTCCCACTTCAAGTCAGTTAAATCAGAATCCCTGAGGACTGGCGCAGGCACCAATATTTTTAAGTTCTCTGAGTGATTTTAATGGGCAGGCAAGAGTTGTGAGCCTTTGGTTTTCTGGGAGAAGTAAACAAGCAAAGAAATGGAGAACACCCAGTCAGGGCACATGCTTGGGTTGCAGGCTTGATCCCCAGTGGGGGAAGTTCAGGAGGCGGCCAACCAGTGATTCTCTCTCATCATTGATGTTTCTCTCTCTCTCTCCTGCTTTGAAGTCAAAATATTTTTTAAAAAGAAAGAAATGGAGAACAATGTGGTAACTGCTGTAAAGGTATGTAGAAGATGCTTAAGAGGCAGAGAGGAGAAAGTTGTTTCTGTTATGGGGTAGGAGGAGGAAATTTATGGAGAAGATATATGTCTGGCCAGAATCTCAAAGGATATGTAATAGTTTGTCTGAAATGTACACGGGAAAGGTAATCCCAAAATGAGAGGAAATAGAGTCTATAAATTCATTATAGGATCTGACATTGAAGCTTAATGATGAGTAGAAACTAGATATGAAATGCTTTTTATGTCCTTCTAAGAACAGAACTTTGAATATACCAGTGGTATTTACTGCCTTAGTTGATACTTTCAAAAACATTTTGTTAATTGATTTTATCTTTCCTGGACCGACTATAAAAGGAGTCACTTATACATAAATAAAAAATTTAAATCTCACCTCATACTGTAGAATAGGAAAATATCAGTGAGAACTTGTTTTATATAGAAACATTTTTCTAATGTATATAATGTAGTAATTGTTGAAAAACAATATAGTCATTTATAAGTAATTTAGTAGATTTTGTTAAAATAGATAAAATAAATTCCTATAAAGCATTCATTCATTCATTCATTCATCCACTCAACAAATACTTGAGTTTCTACAATATGCTAAGCTACTTGGTATGTGGTGGTAAACAAAATAGAATCTATTTCCTAAAAACATGATAGTTGAATATTCAATTCTTAGTCTGTTTAGTAATTATCTGTATCTTCTGTAGTTGTTCTTATATTCCATAGTATTCTGATTTGGAATTGAGTATCTTTTATTTTTTATTTTTTTAAATATATTTTATTGATTTTTTTTACAGAGAGGAAGGGAGAGGGATAGAGAGTTAGAAACATCAATGAGAGAGGAATATCGATCAGCTGCCTCCTGCACACCTACTACTGGGGATGTGCCTGCAACCAAGGTACATGCCCTTGGCCGGAATTGAACCCGGGACCCTTCAGTCTGCAGGCCGAAGGGTAGATGCTCTATCTATTAAGCCAAACTGGTCAGGGCTGGAATTGAGTATCTTTTAGAACAGCGGTTCTCAACTTGTGGGTCGCAACCCTTTTGGGGGTCGAACGATCCTTTCACAGGGGTCGCCTAAGACCATCGGAAAACACATATATAATTACATATTGTTTTTGTGATTAATCACTATGCTTTAATTATGTTCAATTTGTAACAATGAAAATACATCCAGCATATCAGATATTTACATGACGACTCATAACAGTAGCAAAATTACAGTTTTGAAGTAGCAACGAAAATAATTTTATGGTTGGGAGTCACCACAACATGAGGAACTGTATTAAAGGGTCGCGGCATTAGGAAGGTTGAGAACCACTGTTTTAGAACATTGGCTCCAAGTATTATACTGTTCACTGCCAACTCACCATTCCAAATGTTTTATTGAACTGCTACCATACAGTGAGGACAATGGCAGGAATTTTGGATATATTGATGTCTTCAATGTAAAAGGCAAACAAGCATTTTTTTAAATATTTTTTTTTATTGAGTTCAGAGATGATGGGAGAGGGAGATAGAGATAGAAACATCAATGATGAGAGAATCATTAATTGGCTACCTCCTGCACGCCCCCTACTGGGGATCGAGCCCACAACCCGAGCATGTGCCCTTGATGACCTACAACTACATACAGTGAATGAATCTTAATAATGTGTAGAGTAAAAAGCAAATCAAAGGACACTGCATACTATATGATAACATTTCTATAAAGCTCAGAAAGAAGCAAAACCAGATTACATTTTGTTTGAAGAACAGTTTTAAACCAGTTTTAAAAAATGTTTATTCAGCCAAAACACTGATTTATAATGGTCTCTGGGGAAGATGCAGTGATAAAATTGAGAGATAGCATACTAGTATTTCAAAGTACTGGTAATATAGTTCTTTTTTGGGGCAGTGATTTCATAGATATTAATTATATATAAGTTCATGTACTCTCCACATATCTTTTTCTATGTACCAAATATTACATAATAAAAATTATAACACAAAAACATTAAGCAACTAGTCTGAAAACTAGTTGAAAAGAGTGGTTTCAGTGTAGTGATGAGTTTAGAAAAAAATAGGAAGTGAGGAAGTAGAGGCAGTGAACATAAGCAACTCCTTTTTAAAAAAATATGTTTTTATTGATTTCAGAGAGGAAGGGAGAGGGAGAGAGAGAGACATCAATGATGAAAGAGAATCGTTGTTTGGCTGCCTCCTGCACACCCCCTACTAGGGATTGAGCCCTCAACTGGGCATGTGCCCTTGACCAGAATCAAACCCGGGACCCTTTGGTCCACAGGCTGATGCTCTATCCACTGAGCCAAACCAGCTAGGGCAACATAAGTAACTCTTGATAAAATTTTCAGTGATAGAGAGTAGATTCTAGAAATTCCTAGAAATTTAAGGAAGAAATTCCAAAATAGTTTTGTTCATGTCAAGGATGATTCAGAAACAAAAGTTCTTTTAATAGTAGCTTTATTTCCTCTTTCACTTACTCAGATTGTTCATACCTAAAACTAGGAGTCGTCTTTCAGCCCTACCTCTTTTGCTTCTCTCCCACATTCAATCTATCACCAAGTTGAAGTTGTCAGCTCTAATGTTAAAATAGTTTCCTAAACCCATCTGTGTACTTCTCTTCATGTAGATATGAGCCATATCTAGAGTGAACCACTGCAGTAGCCTTCCACCAGTGTCTCCAGTGGTCTGTCCATTCCATACTTTTCCTCTATGATTCATTCTCTGCACAGCAGTTAATTGCTGCACTCCTACTTTGGAATCTTTCAATGGCTCCCTATCACTTTTAAAATAAAAATTAAACTTCTTACCTAGCCTGCAGTGCACTACATGATTTGGCCTCTGCTTATCTCTTTGACCTCATACCACATCCCTCTTTCCTTTGCTCACTATTTGAATCACACTGGATTTTTTATTTAAATGCATGAAAATGAAAATGGTATCTTTGAAAAATAGGTATATTCTTCTAGAAATCAAAACTACATAATTTAATATAAATTGTTTAGGATTTGAGTATGAATTTCTGTGTAGTATATATGTGTTTACTTAAATTTATAAATATAAATATATATATATATATAAATATCTATATATATATATATATACCCACACTAGAGGCCCGGAGCACAAAAATTTGTGCACGGGGGCGGGGGGGGGGGGGTCCCTCAGCCCGGCCTGTGCCCTCTCACAGTCTGGGACCCCTCAGGGGATGACCACCTGCTGGCTTAGGCCTGCTCCCTGGGGGGATTGGGCCTAAGATGGCAGTCAGACATCCCTCTGGCAGCCCGGCAGCCCTCGGGGGATGTCCACTTGCCAGCGGGGAGCAGACCTAAGCTGCAGTCAGACACCCTTAGCGCTGCTGAGGAGGCGGGAGAGGCTCCCACTACCACCGCTGTACTGGCAGCCATCAGCCTGGCTTGTGGCTGAGCAGAGCTCCCCCATGTGGGAGCGACTGACCACCAGAGGGCAGCTTCTGCATTGAGCGTCTGCTCCCTGGTGGTCAGTGTGTGTCATAGTGACCAGTCATTCTGCTGTTAGGGTCAGTTTGCATATTACCCTTTTACTATATAGGACAGAGGCCTGGTGCATGGGTGGGGACCGGCTGATTTGCCTTGAAGGGTGTCCCGGATCAGGGTGGGGGTCCCACTTGGGTGCCTGGCCAGCCTGGGTGAGGAGCTGATGGCTGTTTTCAGGCTGGCGGGGACTGAAGCTCCCAGCCTCTCCTTTTTTTCTTTTCTTTTTTTTTCTGGGATTTATTTACCTTCTATAATTGAAACATTGTTGCTGTCACTGGCACTCCCAGCTCTGAGGCCGCAGCCAGTTGAAAGCAGTATCTGGGGTTTGTTTAGCTTCTATAATTGAAACATTATTGCTTTCGGGCTTAGAGCCGGGCCGCCGCAGGCGGGGAACCTTGGCTTCCTCCATCACTGGAGCAAGCAAGCCTCATGTTCGCTTCAGCTGCATGGCTACCGGCCGCCATCTTGGTTGGCAGTTAGTTTGCATATCGCCCTGATTAGCCAATGGGAAGCGTAGCAGAGGTACGGTTAATTACCCTTTTTGTCTTTTATTAGATAGGATACTTAAAAAATATATATTATTATTGATTTCAGAGAGGGAGAGGGAGCTGGACAGAGATAGAAAGAAACATCAGTGATGAGAGAGAATTATGCCTTTTGCATACCCTACACTGGGGATGGAGCCCACAACCCAGGCATGTGCCCTGACCAGGAATCAAACCATGACCTTCTGGTTCATAGGTCAACTGAGCCTCGCTGGCCTGGCTATATATACTTTTAACTTACATTGTAAATTAATTTATGAAAGGGTAGAACTATGAAAACATAATTCTTTTAATATGTCTTTTTTATTATTATTAAAAGTTTTTAGTACCCATTATATGCAGTTAGTAAAGTTTACTTTGACAAAGTGACATCTTTTTTAAAATGTGTATTTATGAACATTTGAGATATGAAAAATATATACCTTTTTAATGCCAAATTTAGTATTATACTAAACAACTCTACTTTTCTCTTTTCCCAGGATATTATTGCTGGATTCCTATATACCATTTTAATCTTAGCTATCTTCTATCCATTTGTGGACCTGATCGACAACTTCAACCAAACTCACAAATATGCTCCATTAATCATCATTGGGCTTCACTTAGCCTTGGGGATCTTTTCCTTCACTCTTGACACCTGGAGTACATCCCGAGGAGACACAGCTGAGATTCTAGGAAGTGGTGCTGGAATTGCATGTGGCTCTCATGTTACCTATAACATGGGTCTAATGTTAGATCCTCCTCTGGATAGGTTACCTTTAGTTAGGCCCCCCATTACTGTGACTCTCCTTGGAAAAGCCATGTTGCGTATCCTTGTAGGGATGGTATTTGTACTACTAGTCAGAATAATAATGAAAAAGCTCACCATTCCTTTAGCCTGTAAAATCTTCAATATACCATGTGATGATGTTCGAAAAGCGAGACAGCACATGGAAGTTGAACTCCCTTATCGGTACATTACCTATGGAATGGTTGGTTTCACTATCGCATTTTTGGCTCCTTACATATTTTCCTTTATTGGTATCTCTTGATGGAGAAATATTGTTTACGATAAGAAAGAAGGGTATCAGTTACTGATCTCTAAAAATATATTCTAGTTAAAAGCCAAATCAGAGTTAGGCTTTTGCAGGAATTTAACTTAAATAATTAAGTAAATTCATGAGTTCGTGCATTTTACCATTGCACATCCAGATATTGTTTAGGTGAGCTGAGCCATTTCAACACTGAAAAAATGATTAGTATTCATTTAGACTGTTCATGTAATATTTGGAGAGTTTTGTGCTGTTATGGATTCAAGCTATAATATATATTAAGGTACATAATATACAATTATGTATCTAATATATGTTATATATAAAATAATATAGCTACATTTTTAAACTGGGGGGTGTATTATAAAGTCAATAATAAATATGCAAACAGTTGTGCCTGTGTATTTGGACTTAATACAGGCATGTTCTTATTACAGATATATTTAATGTTTACTTACTATGGGAGCCATTTCCTAATTAATGCATAATTACTAGACCAGAATTCATATGCTACCACATATTAATTTATGCCTCATTTTACACTGCCATCATGTTACCCATGATGTTAAATATGGGAGGCATTTTATTGGACCAAATTTTCAGAAAAATTAGTTTTTGGATTCCTTTTTCCCCCCAGTTCTGTACTGTCTTGAATGTACTTTATTTGCAATTGTTCTGAACATCAGTTTAATAATTCAGGTACTGAATTTTATTGCTTGCTAATTGTGCCTTTCTGTTTGCCGTATAAGAAATGCCATGTATACTGTGATATAAAAATAAGATGCTAACTTAATCTTAACTTACATGTAATCAGGCAAATATTTTTAAAATATGTTAAGCTAACAGGGCTAGAAGTAAAACACCCTCAATTCTTTAGCCTTTGTTTAGAAAGAAATGTGGAATGGGCTAAACCTTCTCACTAATTTATTGGGAAACTAAATGGACAAATATTTCCATTTTTGTAAGTATTTTTCTGTGCACTGTAAGTTATAGGAATAAGATATATTTTTTGTACATTGTCTTGATTGTTTATACTACAGGTAGATGTTTCCAGTTAATGGAAAAGTAATTGAAATTTATAGATGGGACAATGCACAAGCTTCAGATATAAACAAACCATTTTTCTAAATTATTTGGAAAGGATTGGGTGTAGTGGTTACCTTTTAATACTGACTTATTAGTTACTTAAGGTAAATTATAAAATCAAAAAGTATCAGTATTTAGATCCTTTTTTTTTTTTTCAAATTTTCAGAGGAAAATTTGGTATAGTATTAAACTATTCTTTATTCTGTCTGTGCCTTTATATTTTTGAAGTGTAATTATAATTAGGTTAACATTACGTTTATTTGTAGTAAGTTTTTCATAAAGAAGAGAGTTAACTTTCCATAAATGAGCATCAGGTATGGAATTACTTTAGTGCAATATCTGTCTGATTATCCAGAAGTATCCTTTAAGATGTTTCTATTTTGGGCAGCATAACTATTAAAACTCATATTTTTATAATTCTGATTGAGAATTTAGAGACATGGTAATTTTTACCAGTACTGAATCTGATCATTTTAAATAAAGCAACCAAATTTGGGACCTTTATCTATTAATAGGCAACCAATGCACTTGGGAACATATTGGTATGTTGGAAAATATTCAAAGAACTTTTCTTTCAAAATGTGTTTAATGAATCAAATTTTAGGGACTATTTCCTATAATTTGGGTCCATGCTATCTTATTAATTTTTATATCTAGCTTTAAAGGTATTTGAAAATATTCCATTTCTTTTTGTTTTATTATTTTCTGTTCTATGATAGTTCCATGCTAAATATATTTAAAAATAAAAGCCAAATTCAGGTTGCAGGCTGTTTTGTTTTGTTTGCCTTCTATGCATTTGTCTCGGTATTATCTGGTAGAGATTTATAAAATATGTTTAGAGTTTTCAATTCCAGTAGGCTTTCCCTCTGAAGCATTTTATTCAAAATCAGCATGTTGTTTTCAGTAATAGAAGACTTTGAAGTAATTCTTTAAGGTTGAAGTTGACTTTGGGCTCCATTTATGATCATTTTGACATTGTACTTTTAATAAAAAGTTTCATAATATTTCTTTGAAAAACTCATGTATAAAACATGTTTCAGTAAAATCTGTGGCTAACATATTATAGTTAGTTGACTGTTAATTCATTAATTCAGGAATTAATCATAATACTAAGTACAACTACTTTTTCAAGCAGAATAAACATATGGATAGTCTTTTCTTTTTTTTATCCACCCACCACAACTCATGGATATTTCATTTGTCATTTAAAAATGTCATTATGTGTGAATTGCAAAAACTAGGTCTTCCATAAACTCATTATAAGATCTAATATAAAGCAATGCTACTACAGACTAATAAAATTACTTACTAGTTTTCTTTACAAGTAATTTTTAATAACGTATCTTTCAAAGACAGCGTAAAAATTAATTCAATGATCTGAATATAATTTAAAGGCAAATTTTCTAAGACATTTGATAAAGATGAATATATAAATACTAAAATGTTTTTATTTTAAATAAAATCACAATTTTATACAGCAAAGGTATTTTTTTTATTGCCAAAGCAATTTCATTCTTTTTAACAAAGAATGTTTAGATTTAAAAACAAAACTATTTAATCTGGACATCAATAGGTCCAATTTTTAAAATTCAGCTTTATAGTTGAATTCATTTTTCTGAAGAGAGCCCTTGTTGTCTGCTGAGGAGCTATTTTGAGAGGGAAGAGATAACAGTTTGAGAAAGAGTAATGGAACAGCCGTGGCCTGTGTGGCTCCATTGGTTGGTTGGGTTGGAGCCTCATCCCGTATACCCTCCTCTGTACACCAAAAGGTGGCTGGTTTGATTCCCCTGCCTGCCTGATTGCCCCTAACTGCTCTGCCTGCCTGCCTGATCGCCCCTAACCGTTCTGCCTGCCTGCCTGATCGCCCCTAGCTGCCCCCCTGCCTGCCTGATTGCCCCTAACCGCCTTTGCCTCGGCCCCCCCCCCCCATGGCTTCGTCCAGAAGGACATCCAGAATGACATCCGGAAGGTCGTTTGGCTGTCCGGTCTAATTAGCATATTACACTTTTATTATTATAGATTACTCTTCAGATTTGAGGTTTACCCCTTGTCCTAAATTAGAAGTTCTCAAAACCAAAATCCATTATAGCATATATTACAACCTGTCATTGTCTTACGTATTTTTAAGTATTTTGTCTTCATTTCTATGTTGTAAGCTCCAGGAGGAAAAATAGCTTATGCCTCTATTCTGGACCCCTGGGAGACAGTAGGCATTCAACTAATACATGTAGAATGAATACTCACGGTACCTAGACAGGCTTCAGCATGTGCATTTTTCTGGGGGAAAATTCTACACCTTTCATTAGAGGCTAAAAGATATTGATGATCTAAAAAAGTTTAAAGTTACGCAATATTCTACCTGTTACTTCTTGTTTTAAAAGTTATCTGGTAAGAATTTTGTCACTTTTTATGCAAATATTTAAAGGATAATAATTTAGATTCTTGAAATGTTTTTGCATGTAATTACAATTCCCTGTTGTATAGAATGTGATTTTTATCCAAATTAGTTTTAAAATAATTTCTTTAGAATTAAAACAAAATCTGAAAATATTCTGTATATATATGGATATAACTTGTTTTTAGTAATCAGCTATATAAATGTGTTCAGGAGAATATTACTTTGTACAGTTTATAATCTGATTTTTATATTTAAAGTGTTAATAATTAAAATGTAGACAAGATATATTAAGGTTTTAAGGATCAATTTTTTTACTTAACATTTAAAGGCTCCCTTGAGGTCTCCAGGCCCACGACTTTTTTAAATTAAGATATATTGACATGTAACTTTATATTAGTTTTAGATGTATAACATGATTTGATATTTGTATATAATGTGAAATGATCACCACAGTAAGTCTAGTTAACATCTGCCCCCCTAATCTGAAACTGGCCCCATATATGGAGGGCAGGGAGAGACCAAAGAAAGGCAGGCCACCCCAGATTTGAAGGTGGCAAGTATAAAAGCAAGGGAACTTACAAGGGCTGAGTACATCTATACACCTGTCTGCCAAATCTTAGAAATTTATATAGAGGCCCTAACTGAGATTGTTATGTATACCATCCACAGGGTTTCAATGATACCTTATTCTCTCAAGGCTGTAGGTATCTTGGGGCAGCTGCTGGGAACAGGGAAGGCAAGAGGAATGCACATTCTGGAAAAGGGAGGAGGTGGGGAGCCTCCAATGGCCCAGGTCCAGCTTTTTGGTCAACTAGCGGTCATGTCTTGATGACATCCAACACCACCTTCCAAAACCTCACTAGAGGATTGTAAAGCAAACTGATGACATACCCAGAGACGTGCTAGCAGACCATAAGGAAATGTGTCTTAAGGATAAGACCAGTTACAGGGAGCCTTTGTGTGTTCTACACAGAGGACTGCCTCCCAGAGGACTTGGTGATTTCCAGGCATGCTCTACGCGGCACGCGAGCCACATGCGGCTCTTTGGCCCCTTGAGTGTGGCTCTTCCACAAAATACCACATGCGGGCTCGCACATACAGTGCGATTGAAACTTCGTGGCCCATGCGCAGAAGTCGGTATTTTGTGGGAGAGCCACACCCAAGAGGCCAAAGAGCCGCATGTGGCTCTTGAGCCGCGGTTTGCCGAGCCGCAGTTTGCCGACCACTGCTCTAGGGATACTGTTGGTGTTCTTCAACTTAATATTTATCCCACCATACTTGAGACCATGAAACTTTATCTGTGGATGGAGCTAAGAGCCTATCACACATCTGACTAATCCCAACTGCTTGGAACAGGAAGATTGTGGGGTGAGTGTAGGAAGAGTGCTTGCTAGTAAAATCACAGAGACACCATCAATATATTCCATATGTGTGAGGTAATCTACAATACACCAATGACCACCTAAATTTTTCTGATTCAACATTATTGTTCCAGAAGGGCCTTTGCTTCCTTATTTGAGTTGTGTGTGTGTCTATTTAAAAGACATAATGACCATATTGTCTTACATTTACCTTATAATTAGCAGCTCTCAAACATATTACTAGCCATTGCAGATCTGTAAGTGTAGCCATTCCATTCATCTGCAACTTGCATTCCTAGGACACATTTGGTGACTTTTCATGGAACAGTTTCATAAGTCTTTGGGGACTTCAATGTGATCCATTGCCGTAAGTTACATATTATTTTTGCCCTTGCACGTCCATAAGAAAGCTGGTTCAGATGCTGGGCTTACAAGCCGTGGTTTCTCTGAAATCCTGATCCTGCTGCTTGTTATTTCTCTTGAAAACAAAATTTTTTTTAAATATCACATTAATAATCTTTTTTTAAATATTTTATTGATTTTTTACAGAGAGGAAGGGAGAGAGATAGAGAGTTAGAAACATTGATGAGAGAGAAACATCGATCAGCTGCCTCCTGCACATCTACTGGGAATGTGCCCGCAACCAAGGTACATGCCCTTGACGGGAATCGAACCTGGGACCTTTCAGTCCGCAGGCCGACGCTCTATCCACCGAGCCAAACCGGTTTTGGCTCTTGAAAATTTTTGTGTATGAATTCCATTCTGTGTGAAGATGCTGGTGCCAAAATAGCATTGACTTTCATATTCCCATTCTGTCTGTTTTCTCCAAGAAATTCAATGACAATACAGGTATGTTGGATAAAAGAAATAGACTCAAGTCAGTATGTTAAGGATGAAGAAGTCCGAAGACCAGGATTTTTGTTTTGACTTTGACTATGATTTGCTGGACTTTATTTAAAACAAACAAACATATTTTTACTGATTTTAGAGGAAGGTAGTGGGAGAGATAGAAACATCAATGAGAGAGACTCACTGATTGGCTGCCTCCTGCACACCCTACACTAGGGATCAAGCCCACAACCCATGCATGTGCCCTGACCAGGAATTGAACCCTGACCTCCTGGTTCATAGTTGATGCTCAACCAGTGAGCCACACTGGCCAGGCTCATTTGCTGGACTTTTAGGCACTAGCTCCATCTTCTATGAGACACAGTTTCCTTGCATAAATAATGGAGAGGTTTGACTTGATACTCTCTAAAATTTAATGAACTGTACTAGATCAAGTGTGCAAAAACAAAGGGAATATTTCTATTATTAGGATACTAAAATTTATCAAAAAAAGAATTTTAATCCACTTGTACTGAGGGAGCATATCTTGTCCTGTCTGTGAAAATTTAGTATACACCCCTCTAAGAAAGTTACATGTATTTCCAAAGAGAAGCAATGAGTTCATTGCTTTAGAAGGGTCATAACAGGAAGTTACAAGGCTTTGTCATAACTTTTGTTTGAATTACAAGGTTTAAAGTCACCACTAGGTGTTACCTCATCCAACCTACTAAAATCACCCTACACAGATAGTTCTTTGTTTAAAAAAAAAAAAAGAGGGATAGGGAAAATACCAAAGATTTCAGTAATGTTATAATTCATTCAACAAATCTTGCTAGCAATGGAAATGGATATATAAATTTAAAAAAAGAGAAGAAAATCTTTGGGAATTTCATTCGGAACTAAAAGACAAAAAAAAATGCTGAATAAAAAACATGGATGTTTCTCTCCCTCTGAAATCAATAAAAGTATATTTTTTAAAAAAGATGGACAATAACAAGTGTTAGTATATAGAGAAATTGGAACTGTCATAAGTTGTGGGTGGGAATGTAAAATGGTGCAATTATTTTGGAAAACAGTTGGCAGTTCTTCAGAATATAAACCGAGTTATCCTACAACCCGCAATTTCACTCCTAGGTATTTAACCAATAAATTAAAAACATATGACCACACAAAAACTTGTACATACGTCTTTATAGTAGCATCATTTATAATAGCCAAAAAAAGTGCAAACAACCCAAATGCCCATCAATTGATAAATGAATAAATACAATGTGGGATGTCCAAAATGTGAGTTGGAATATTATTCAATCATAAAAATAAATTAAGTACTGATACATGCTACAAAATGGATGACCTTGAAAATATGCTAAATGAAAGAATTCAGATAATAAAAGACTACATATTGTATGATTTCATTATATGGAATGTTCAGATAAGGCAGATCTATAGAGACAGCAAGTAGATGAATTACGCTGGGGTGGTGGGAGAGATTGGGGAATAGCTGCTAATGGGTATGGGGTTTCTTGTAGATGGTGATAATATTTTAGAATTAGATAGTGGTGATGCTCACACAACTGTGTGAGTAAACCCCATAGAATTGTACATTTTTTAAAAACAAAAGCTAAAAATAAAAGGTTCTATAAATGCTTTGTGCCAATTTCCTGTGGAATTATGCAAGAGTTTCTCTTGCGTACATATCCAAAGTGGAATTATTGGGTTATGAGTCATGCACATTTATAATTTTAGTAGATATCACCAAATTGCTCTCCAAAAGAAGTGTACCATTTACACTCCCAATAATAGTACTTTTTGCTTCCTATCATAACCAACACATCCTATTTTTTGCAATCTTATGGCTAAAATATGAAGTAGGATCTCATTTTTATTTGTATCTCTACTCCTTAGTGCAACTGAACACTTTCCCCTCTCTTAGCCATTTGAGTTTCCTTTTGTGGCTTGCCTACTCATGTGTTTTGCCCATTTTGCTATTGAATTGTCTTTTAAAAATCAATTTCAGGAGTCCTTTATTCTTTTTTGTTTGTTTTTTAGTTAATCCTCTCCCAAGGATATTTTTTCCACTGATTTTTAGAGAGAGTGGAAGGAAGGGGTAGAGACAACGAGAAACATTGATGTGAGACACATTGAACGGTTGCCTTCCGCATGGACGGGGCTGAGGATGAGCCAGCAATTGAAGTACATACCCTTGACTGGAATCGAACCCTTGATCCTTCAGTCTGCAGGTCAAAGCTCTAACCACTAAGCAACCGGCTAGGACAGGAGTCCTTTATTCTTTATCAATAAAAATTGCAAGTATCTTCTGCCATTCTGTCATTTGCCTTTTAACCTTTTTTGTCATATCTTTTGCAGTATGGATTTTTTTCTAAAATAGTAAACTTATCTTCTGCTTTATAGCTTCTGCTTTTAAAGTTTTATATATGAAAGCCTTCCCTACCTTGTGGTCATAAAGATATGTCCCCATATTTTCTTCTAATATTTATAGAATTTGGGTTGTTTTTTCTCCCATCTGTATACAGTTACTCTATCTGAATTTTGTGTGTGTGATGTGAAACCTACTTTTTTTAAATTCTTTATTGATTAAAGTATTACATATGTCTCCTTTTTCCCCCATTGACAGGATCTTTTTATCTTAATATCATTTTTACTCAATTATCTTAACATCATTTATTGAAGAACCACTTACTTGTGATGTTACTTACATCACAGACTAAGTTCTCGTATTTGCATGGATCGATTTTTAGGCACTCTATTTTGTTTCATTGATATCTTTGTTTCCTCTACTTTTAACATTAGTACACTACGCTTTTTACATTAATACAATACTATACTCTTTACATTACTTCATTTAATTCTTGATATCTAATAAATTTTCTCCATTATTCTTCAAAATTATCTTAGACATTTGCACAGTTTTATTTTCTCATATGAATTCAGAATCTAGTTAATAACACTATACTGTTGTTACATTAATTTCTAAGGTAATTTGGGAGGAATCACAGCTTTAAAAGATTGCATTCTTTAATCTATGTACATAGTATCTATTTAATCAGCTCTTCTTTATGCCCTCAATACAGTTACTTTTCCCAAAGACTTTAAGCCATTTTTATCATATTTATTCTTAGTTTTTTTATAGTTTTTTTTTGATATGTCAGTGCTATCTTTAAAATTTTTTCCCATTGGCTATTTATGGTGTAAAATAAAGCCACAAACTTTTATATATTGATTTAATTTTCACCAACTTTTCATAGTAATACTGCCATACTATTTCCATAGTAGTACTGATCATTTTTTTTCTATGTGAATGATATCAACTGCAAATAATGGCCATTTGACTCTTTTATTTATTTTTAATATATTTTTATTGATTTTAGAGAGGGAGAGATAAAAACATTAACCATGAGAGAGAATCATCATACCTCCTGCATGCCCCCCACTGGAGATCAAGCCCGCAATCTGGGCATATACCCTGACCGGGGATCAATCTGGTGACCTCCTGGTTCAGACCCAGCTGGGCTTGACTTTTTCTTTTAAAACTATGCCTCTTATTTCTTTCTCTTGTCTTTGTGCTTTGACTAGAGCCACTGGTAGAAGTTACAATAGTAACAGTGATAGTGGGCTGTAGGTGTAGTTATTTCTATTATTTTTGCCTAATAGGGTTGATTTCTACTTTGTTTCTCTTGGTACTGATCAGTATTTTCAGAAATTTTTCTATTTTAGTAGTTTTTTCAAATAATAATTTATCAGTTTTTAAAAATGTGTTTTGTTTTCTATTTCATTAATTTCTTCTATTATTTTTATTTATTTTCTTAGGTTTTATATCTTTTAAAATGTAATTTCTAGCTAATTTGCTTTAAATCATTTTTGTTTTCTAATAAAATTCATTTAAGCTTACACCTTTTTCTCAAGGGAACTTCTTGCTTCACTCCCAAGTTTCAGTATTAGTGCTTTTATTTGCATTAATTCTAAATATTTCATATTTTCTATTTATACAATGTATTATGTGCAAGTATTTTATTTTCAAATTTATAGTGAGTTTTCAAGGTGTTTGTGCTGTTGACTTCTACTTTTATTAAAAGTGTTAACAGAAAATTCGGCCTCTATATTACCTTTGGATTTCGTTGCCATTTCTCTTGTAACTTAATATGTGGTCAGTTTTAAAAAATATTCCATGTGTTGTTGAAAGAAAATCTTTGAAGAAAAAGGTCTCTATATAGTTATTTGATTAAGCTTGTTATCTTGTTTTCAAATCAGTCTAGCTAAGTACTCTATTTTGGTGATATTTGATCTATTCATTTCTTAGAGAAGTTTCTTAACTTTTACCATTATGATTATGAAAGTATCTATTTTCTCCATAACTTGGTTAGTTTTTCCTTCACATAATTCAAAAATATGGTGTCAGGTGCATGTACATATTATATGTATGAATGTCATATTATCTTGATGGATAATTCTTTTTATCAACATGACATATTCTTCTTTTTCTCTTAAATTTTCTGTGTAGTCTTAAGATATCTCTCTTAAAGAACATACACTCAGATTTAGTGTTTTTAATAAAATCTGAAAGTCTTGGTATCTCCCTTCATCTGTGAATCTGATTTATTTACATTTATTGGGTTTACTGATATATTGGGCTTTTTCTGCCATCTTGTTCTCTGTTTGTGATACTTTCTTCTGTCCTCTTCTTTTACTTTCTCTTCAACTCATTCTGATCTGACCTCCATCCTCACCACTTCATTGAAATTCTCTTATCCAGGTAAGCAACAACCTCCATGTTATAAAATCCAATGTCGTCTTCTGTGTCATCTTCCTGAATTCTCAGCAGCATTCCTCACAGTCCACACCCTTTTCATCATGAAACACTTTCTTTTATATCACATTTTCTTCCCAGTCTCCTTTGCTGGCTACTCCTCCTCAGCCTACTCCCTGATGTTGAAATGCCTAAAAGTTCATTCCTGAGCTATTTTACCCTCTCTATCTACATCTACATTCTTTCCCTAGATAATTTCAACCAGTTCCTGGACAACTCCACTTCAATCTTCTCCCTCTCCAAGCTTCAGATTCATATATCCCAATGTCTATTTGACCTTTCCACTTCGATTTCCACTTCGAATTTAACATGTACAAAGCAGGACTCTTGATTTTCTCCACTAAATGTGTTCCTAACCTAGTCCTACTCATCTCAGTAAGTGGTACTATCACCCTCTCAATTTTTCCATCTAAAAATCTAGTTGTCATTCTTCCACCTTTCTTAATCCATTTACCTTCAAAGAATAATCTGAATACCTCTCTTCATTCCACCCAGCCCTAAAGCAGCAGCAGCAGCAAGTCTTGCCTAGCCCACGGTCCTATAGCCTACTGATCTTGCTTCCACACTGACTTCCTTATCCATCCACTGACTCATTCTCCACACACAGACATTTAAAAATGTAAATCAGATTATGCCACTCACTTTTTAAAAAACCCCTAGTGTATTCCCATTGTAGTTGAAATTAAATCTAAACACCTTCACAATGTCATCAAGGGCTTATGTAAACTGGCCTCTAGCTACTTCTTTGCCTTAAACTCCATTCCTGTCATAATGGCCTATTTCTCTGATTCAAGCATCAAAGCCTTTGCCATCTTCCTGGCCTGGAACACTTCTCCCTAGCTCTTTCTATGGATGGCTTACCCTCATTATTCAGATCTCAATGAAGCTTTCCCTGGTCACTTATCTAATGGAACCCTAGTGCCTGTATGTTTTTCTTTTTCTTTTTCTTTTTAACATATTTTATTGATTTTTTTACAGAGAGGAAGGGAGAGGAATAGAGAGTTAGAAACATCGATGAGAGAGAAACATCGATCAGCTGCCTCCTGCACACCCCCTACTGGGGATGTGCCCGCAACCAAGGTACATGCCCCTGACTGGAATCGAACCTGGGACCCTGGAGTCTGCAGGCTGATGCTCTATCCACTGAGCCAAACCGGTTAGGGCTGTATGTTTTTCTTTATCAAATTATCCTGTTGTGTTTTGTTCACAGCATTGAAATTTTCTGGTTTATTTGTTTGCTTGTATATTCTTTCCCCACTAGCATGGAAGCTCCATGAGAGCATGGACCATATTTAGCATGTTCTCTGCTTACTCCCAGCACCTAGAATTAGTAGGGACTCAATAAATATTTGTCCTATGTATGGCTGAATGGATCTATCTTATTCTTTTATAGTGCTGCATGGTACAATTACAGTTTACTTAACCATTACCCTATTAATGAACTTGCAGATTGCTGCTAACTTTTTGCTATAACAGTGCTACTCTGAAGATTGTTGTGTCTTTTTTTTTGGTAATTGCATAGGGCAGGGAGCTAACAAGAGATAAATAAATAAGACTATATCCTGTTTTCTTCCCTGACATCATTTGTATTTCCTTTCCCACAGATATTTAAAGAGCCCTTATATACAAACTAATTTTTAAACATAAAATAAGTTTGTTGTTTTTAATAGTTAAAATTGAAAGAGGAAGTTGTTACTTTATCATCCAGAATGTATTCTCTGCCCCAGTCTAGTTAGATCTAAAATTCTCTTATATCTCAGGAATCACCATGGAATTATACGAAGCTAGAACAAGATCCTTAAAATTACCTCTGCAAATAATTTTTCATTGAACCTTTCATCTCGTCATCTTATTCATCTCTGTTGGCTCCTTGCCTATACACATCCTCCGCAACCTATACTAGAATGTTAAATAGTCCCATACCGAACATTTTGTAACTATCATTTTAAATGGGTATTTATTGCAATTCATATTATTATACTTAAAATTGTTGGTATATTGAAATAAAGAAAATGTATAATTTATTTTAAGAAAATTAGTAGCAATTTTTAAAAGAGCAGATCTAATATTCTTTTTTATTGAATTTATTGGGGTGATATTGGTCAATAAAATTGTATAGGTTTCAGGTATACAATTCTATAATGCATTGTGTGTATATTGTACTGTATGTTTACCACCCTAGTTCAAGTCTCCTTCCATCACCATTTATCCCCCTTCTTCTATCTCACCCACCACTCCCCACTCTTGCAATCACCATACTGTTATCCGTGTCCCTGAGTCAATAATTTCTTGTGTTCCTTACTCTTTCCCTTTATAACTGTTCCTCTAAGTTTTTTGCTAAAATGAGACAATGTTTTATTCCTTGTGAGTACTATATACTATACCTAACTAAATTAATTCAATTGCAGAATATGTTCCTCTGGATATTACAGATTTTTTAAATCCAAAATAGTAATATTGATAAGACTGTATAACTAATTCTCAAATATCAACAAATTGTGAATGTTGTATCAGTTCAAACCCAAGAATATCTTATAAAATAACAATTGGCAAATGAACTACAAATGAGGCATAAGGACTAATTAACATATTTTAGGCAGGTAGTCTTTAGAGTTTATTATTACTAATTCCCCAAATAAAACATGTAAGCAGCAACCTCCATGTATTCAAACAAATACGTGAATACAATATAGAGCTTGAGGTACATGATGAGAAGTAACAGAAACCATAGTCAAAATGTTTTTTAAAAAATAAAAAGAATGAATTCCCTCATTTGACTGAGTGTCCAGCAGTAGTAGGCTTCAGACCAGGCTTGATCCAGTGAAATCTAAAGCCATGGGAATAGTTATGATTGCTTCTGGAGAGTTTAGTCTTCACAACAAATGTTTCATCACCTATCAACTAAGAGTGTGTTCCTGAAGGGCTACATTGTGAAGAACTATTCAAATTCTGTTGATAGAAGTGCTACAATCAAGTAAGGATGTCTGTCCAAGGGCAAAGGGGAGAGGAGCTGGAAGATAAGAAGCCAATGGAAGGGACACTAAAGTTTCCAGAAGAACAAAGAGTTCAACAGTGTGAAATGCTAGTAGAAGGATTCAGGATGAGGGTAGAGAAAAGCCATGGGTTTCATGCTAACCTTTAAAAGAGCAATTTCAATAATATGTATAGGAGGGGCAGCAGTCAGAGTACAATGAGTTAAGGGGGGAAAAGAAATTGGGGGATGAAGCAGTAAGTACATTCCTGAGGTTTGTAGATTTGTGAAATTCGTAGATATTACATGTTAGAACTGATTTTATTATATACAGTTTTTAAAAATCTAGTTAAATCTAATATTAGACTGCATCTGAATCGGGAAGATTATAAAACCTAAAGCGAACAATGTCCATCAAATGACTCTAGCACCTGATCTTAAGCAATAAATTCTAGTACCCTTAACCTGGCCTTTTAGTACCATCTATCTCACATCTGTCAAACAAAGTGAAAACATGAGGGAACCACATCAAGGGGATTACAAACTACCTGGAGCAGTGATTCTCTATATGAAGTTCCTTGACCAGTAGCGTCAGCATCACCTGAGAAAGTGTTAGAAATGCAAGCCCCCGAACCCTGTCTCAGACTTACTGAATCAAAACCTTGAGGGTGGGGCCCCGGCAATTTGTTGAACAAGCTCACCAGGTGATTTGGATGCATATTCGAGTTATTGTAGTATAATATCACTTTCTCATTAAATAAGCCACATAGTTATTACGTTACTAATCTACTTGGTCTGCATGACTTAGACTACCTAGATTCTGTACCGTCAAACCAGTTCAAGGGGTTAGAGCTAACTAAGCCTTTTAAGCGTATTGTGGTCTATTGGTCAGCTGTGGTCTGTTAAGAAATCTCTGAGCTGGAGGAAGGATGATTACTCATTTGGGAACCAACAATCCCCCGCAAGTGAGATAATCTCTCCCAAACTCCCCATGGCTTGAACTCAGAAGGCTCAGGCAACCAGAGCCAATTCCTAATACAGTGGGGCCTTGACTTACGAGTTTAATTCGTTTCGTGACGGAGCTCGTAACTCAAATTACTCGTATGTCAAATCAAAAGTGAACGAGTGAGACACGTGATGCTGGGCTGATGTTGTGGCGTTCACTGTGACGTTCGCTGCGCCAACTAGCGGTGGGGTATCTGAAGCTGGCTCGCAACCCGAATTTTAGCTCACAACTCAAAGCAAAAAATCCGCAGAGAGACAGCTTGTATCTCGAAAAACTCGTTAGTCGGGACACTCGTAAGTCAAGGCCCCACTGTACATTAAAACTGCATACAGTAATTTTTGACATATTTGTGACGAATTTTTTTTAAATTTTTGGCTCACTACCCATTTATAACATGTATCCTGCAAATCGCTCCCCCATTTCCCTCCAACATTTATTTACAATGCTGTTACATACATATTATACTGCATTTCAAAATAAAAAGATCCCTTAAAAAGATCCCTTCATCTAGAAAGCATGCTTATCTTGTTGAGTTCTCCCTTTCAGCCTGCGATTATTTAAGGTCTTTATCTCTGTGTATAATAAACTGTTTCTTCCAGAGTAAGTCAAACAACTTGAAATTTGACTTCCACCTAAATTTATCCAGATTTTTAAATTAGCATTTTATTTTCTGCAGCATTCCTTAAAATCCTGAACTTGATGTACTTCATTTTGAAGACATTTCTTTGTGGGGGGTGAGGAGGGGGCCACAAATTAATACATAATTATAAAGGTATAAAACAGCTAGAAAGAAACACATAACTCTTCTACTATTAGAGCTTAAGGCTCTAAAATAAAGACTGTCACCTGCTTAAGGATTGAGCAGAGGTGAGGAATGTTTTACTAGGTCTGAAATAAATCAATAATAAAAGGATGAAGACTTACCAACTGTTAATAATTAACTATAAGTTAAAACTTTAAAGGTCTAAAATGTATTTTTACCAGAATGGAAATTAATCTTTGTGGCAGACTTAACACACCCTCTGCTGTGTTCAAAAGAGAGCATGACTAATGTTTTGTTGGTAATTTCTAATATTGTATACCTACCAATGTGTCATTAGTAATACTGGTAGGACCTTAACTATTACATATGCTACCTTTTTCAAGGTTTTCAATATAAATCTTTCAAATAAGTGTTCACTATAAATTCTGGTGATACAGGTTGACATTTCTTAAAAAGATTCTGTCCTATTTCTGTATTTCTAGAATAGTAATCTCAATATTTTTATCTAATGAAGAATGCTCTCACTAGAATAAAAATTACATTTATATTTCAAAATTTAGTAATACGTGTAATCACAGAAATGTGGAACAGTAGTTGTTTTTTTCCAGAGAAAGCACTTCTCTATTTCTTTGCAGCTATTCAACAATGTGTTGGAGTTTTGCAAACTCAGGAAATAACATTAACAACTTCCTTTCACGGTCCTTAATAGAGAAGTCCTAAAACTAATCAGCAGTAAGTTGTAAATTAAAAAAAAAACTTTATTGATGTATTTTATGTACAATAAACTGGAGATCAGTTGTAAATTTTAATATTATCTATACTTTAAAGTGTATTGATTTCTGCTACATGTCAGTTAATCAAAATTAACCAGAATACTTTGAGATGAACTATTTGATTAACTTTTTAAAATCAGATGAGTGTTAAAAGAACACCTTTTTTAAATTTACAAATAAAATTTTCCATGACTTTTTAATTACTTTTTAAACAAAACAAAACAATGAAAAGTCTAATCTCCTCTTACAGTCAAAATCTGGAACACAAATGTTCACATGTCAGTGCCGTCTGTACAGAGACCCTGTTCCTGAAGCCTAGAGACTGCTTTTTCCTAAAGGGGATTGTAGCAAAGACTTCTGATTGCGTACATATTTTAACGTAGCCAATCAGAAGTGGCCATTTCAGTGCAATCATGTTTTTAAAATTTTATCATAAATTAATAAAACTTGCTTATAGTTACATAAAAAATTAAAATATAAATGATATGAAAATAGTCTCCTTTCTGCAGTTAAATAATCCTCAGAGGTAACCACTGTGATCTTCTGTAGACTTTTAAAAATGTATATATTAGCATACATATTTTAACTTAAATAAAATGAGCTATATATATATGGCTCTGTACATTTCATTTTTTTTCTTTATGTACCTTTCATTTTTTATTTAAAAATGTATATGAGCCCTGGCCAGTGTGGCTCATTGGTTGGAGCATCAGCCCAAGCAACAAAGGGTCTCGGATTTAATTCCCAGTCAAGGGCAAGTCCTGAGTTGCAGGTTCAATCCCAAGCCCTGTCAGGGCTCCTGAGGGAGACAACCAATCAATTGCCTCTGCACTCTCTCACATAAATGTTTCTCTCTCCCTCCCTCCCTTCTTTCCACTCTCTCTAAAAATCAATGAAAAAAAATAACCTCAGGAAAGAATTAACAACAAAAGTGTATAAAAGATCTACCTAATTTTAATGCCTGAATATTATATTCTTGTAACATCATTTAACTAGTATTCTATTTGTACAACTAAGATACATTGCTAGGTTTCAAAAAGTTACAATGCCATAGTGACCATCTTTGTATAAATATTTTATGCAGTTTTGTGAAGTGGAGTGGACGAGTCAAAGCTTTTGTGGTTTTTCCTTGGCCAGGTGGTTCATTTTTTTGGAGAGTCCTCCCATATACCAAAAAGGTTACGGTTCAATCCCTGGTCGGGGCTCATAGGGGAGGTGGCCAATCAATGTTTCTCTCTCTCTCTCTCTTAAAAAAAAATCAAATAAGCCCTAGCTGATTTGGCTCAGTGGTTACAGCATTGGCCTATGGACTGAAGGGTCCCACGTTCGATTCCAGCCAAGGGCACATGCCTGGGTTGCAGGCTTGATCCCCAGTGTGGGGCATGCAGGAGGCAGCTGATCAATGATTCTCTCTCATTATTGATGTTTCTCTCTCTCTCCCTCCCTTCCTCTCTGACATCAATAAGAAATCCTATATAATAAAAGCCAAATATGCTAAGTGTCCGGTCATTCGGTGGGACATTCAACCAATCAAAGCGTGATATGCTAACACCACTCAACCGCTCGCTATGATGTGCACTGACCACCAGGAGGCAGACAGTCAACTGGTAGGTTAGCTTGCTGCTGGGGTCCGGCCGATCTGGACTGAGTGAGATGGGCTGGACATGCCCTGGAGCCCTCCTGCGTCCCTCCCCAGCCAAGTGTGCACTGGAGTGTTCCCTCAGCCTGGCCTGCACCCTCTTGCAATCCAGGACTCCTTGGGGGATGTTGGAGAGCCAGTTTCAGCCTCATCCCACAGGCCAGGCCGGGGGACCCCACTGGTGCACGAATTCGTGCACCGGGCCTCTAATTAATTTTATATATATAAAGAAATCAGTGACTGAGGGTTGACCCATGAATCAGGAGGTCAGGGTTTGGTTCCTGGTCAGGGTACATGCCCCACCCCTCGGGTTGTGGGCTCCATCCCCAGTGGAGGGCATGTAGGAGGCAGCCTATTGATGATTCTCATCACTGATGTTTCTATTTCTCTCTTCCTCTCCCTTCCTCTCTGAGATCAATAAACATATATTAAAAAAAATAGAGCAACTCTTCTTACCATTTATTTTTGTTGGTTTTGGAAAACACATTTTTAATAAAATATATTTTTCTTCCAAAAAATATATATATATTTTTTTCTGTTAACATGTAATGGGCTTTATATTGTTACTTAAAATACTTTAAAATTTTGTTTTAACTTCAAGTAGGTAAGAATAGACAGACATAATGCACATAAACAAAAGCTCTTTGGGATCCTCAATAATTTTTAAGAGTGAAGAGAGGTGTTAAGACCCAGAAGTTTTAAAACCACGGTTCTAAAATGCTCTCTCCTTATCTTCTCTCTCCCAGCATTATCATGTTTCTTCATGTACATGGAGAAATACATGTGTGCCTGTATTATTCCCTCTACTTAAAGAGAGGGGACCCTCTGTATTTGTCACAGTTGAATTCTAAATTCACTCTCCTTTTCGAATTTATCTTTGCTCGACTCTGCTGCTCTTTATAGGTAGCCACTGACTCATCTCTTGTTTTCCTTTCATTGCTCAAACTTCTCAGATGCATGCTCTTCACTTACTGGTAGCTCCATCCCGAGTGTGGTGACTCATTGGGTGTGTAGAGTGTGGGGAGGAAATAGGCCAGGAAGTCAGTCTTGCATCCTGCTAACTTATTAACCTTCCTCAAGTATTGGTATTTTCATATTATTCTTGCTCAAGAGCCTACAGAGTCCTTGCTTATCACCTCAGATATAAACTCTCTGCCTGGGTTCATTCTTACAATGTTATCCCACCTACCAGCCTTATCTCCCATTACCCCAGCGCAGGCCCTCTCTATGGAAAGGATTGCCTCACATGCTCTTTCCCAATGATACACTTTGTGTACTGGCCCCTCCTATGACCTGGCTAGATGTAATCCAGCCTTTAACCCCAGTTCAGGTCCCATGGTCTCCATTAAGGTTCCAGAGTCTCTTTCTTCCCTCATCATCACAGCAAACATGTACTTGGTAGGTGTCAAGCTCTGGGCTAGACATTTGTGACAGGAAGTCAAAAGGTCGAATCAGCCCAGCAGGTCAGGAGGTCACAGTTCGATTCCTGGTCAGAGCCCATGCCTGGGTTGCGGGCTCGATCCCCAGTAGGGAGCACACAGGAAACAGCCAATCAATGATTCTCTGTCATCATTGATGTTTTTGTCCCTCTCCCTTCCTCTCTGAAATAAATAAATAAATATTTTTAAAGAGGTAGAATCAAACACACTCCCTGTCCAGCTCAGGAATGTATCCAATGGGGAGACTGACGTGACCCTAATAATACTGTGTTCCAAGCATTTAAAATACATTATTTCACATAATCCTCAGACAAACCCTATTATACCCGTAGTCCTACTGTCCATCTAAGAAATGAAACAGATACGTGGCCTGCTCTGTCACAAATCTAGCAAGTGCCAGCTTCTTCTTGACTCCAGAGCTGGAGTTCTTTTTTTAACATATTTTTCTTGATTTCAGAGAGGACGGGAGAGAGAGATAGAAACATCAATGTGCCCTTGACCGGAATTGAACCCGAGACTCTTCAGTCTGCAGGCCAATGCTCTTTCCACTGAGCCAAACTGGCTAGGGCAGAGCTGGGATTCTTAATAATTATCTAATAATGAATGCTTTTTGACTGAAATAGATCAGAGCATAATGGGCAAAGTGGCGAGCAAGGAAACAAAAGCCTTTGTTTCTGGGAGGAGGCAGGTCTAGTAAGAGAAAGTTTCATGTTGTCCTTCTGTATATCCACACACACACACACACACACACCCAAATGCACCGCAAACAAGCATTATCAAGGGTATGATGTTAGGAGTGAAAGACAAACTTGGGCAACATGTTGCTCTCTTTTTTGGATTCCCAAAGAATAGGTCATTGTCCATATTTTCACTTACACATCAAATTCATTGGTGTTAATTTTTTATGCATCTGTTTCTACCACTAGAGCACCTACTGTGAGCTAGTGAGTATAGAAAGATGTCTTATACCCACTAGCTCACAGTAGGTGCTTAACACTTGTTCTCTCTTTTTGATTTTTAGAGAGAGATATTATTGTTGTTCCACTTATTAATGCACTCACTGGTTGATTATTGTATGTGCCCTGACCGGATGAACCTGCAACCTTGGCATATCCAAAGGATGCTCTAACCAACTGAGCTACTGGGCCAGGGACTCAATACTTGTTCTTAAATGAATGAGTGATCGGCATGCAGGATGTGTGAGGTTGGGGAGAGAATGCAGATAGAATAGATAAGATAAGAAGGCAGGGTGAGGCCTGATTTTAAAGAGCATGCTACGGAGATTTAAGGCTTACTGTGCCAGGCCAGCACAGCCAAGGGTTCAGTGAGCCTGAGGGGGTGGGGGTGGGGGTGGTCGGCGAAGGATTAAAGACAGACAAAGAGAATAAGCTGGGTCTAGGTCAGTGATGGCGAACCTATGACACGCGTGTCAGAGGTGACACGTGAACTCATTTTTTTGGTTGATTTTTCTTTGTTAAGTGGCATTTAAATATATAAAATAAATATCAAAAATATAAGTCTTTGTTTTACTATGGTTGCAAATATCAAAAAATTTCTATATGTGACACGACACCAGAGTTAAGTTAGGGTTTTTCAAAATGCTGACACGCCGAGCTCAAAAGGTTCGCCATCACTGGTCTAGGTGGACCTCCTGTGCCTGGCTGATGCCACAGAGAGATCCAGACTCAAGCTGAGCCTTTATTTTATAGCCAGAGGTAAACAAGGTAGTGGTCACCATAGTTACAATGTCCTTGTGAGTTTCACTTGTTTTGGTAGCACTTGCTGCACCTCCCTTAGCCCATTAGTTACCCAGATAAGATCTAGGGAAACCATAAGTTCAAGCTTAATTATGCTAAGAGAGCTGTGCCCTCTAAGCTGGGACTTGTTGGTGGCTTTGCCAACAGGTCAGTCCGAGGCTTAACCCTATAACTGCTCCCTATAGCTTACTATGTAGGCAACAGGGAAGCTATAAGGGTTTTCTGTTAATAGTACTTACTCCCCCCTCCCCAAAGTTACCATTAAGCTCTGGCCATCATTGCTCAGTGGTTAGAGCATTGGCCCGAGCACCTAAGGGTAGTGAGTCCAATTCCAGGCACATAGCTGGGTTGCAGGTTCAATCCGCAGCCCCTGTCAGGGTATGTGCGGGAGGCAACCAATCTATGCGTCTCTCTCACATAGATGTCTCTGTCTGTCTGTCTGTGCCTCTCTCTCTTCCCCTCCCTCCCTCCCTCCTTTCACTCTCTCTAAAAAGCAATGAAAAAAATATCCTTGGGTGAGGAATACAAAAAATAATAAAAAGCCTACACTTAAGAATAGTTGTTTCTTGCCCTGCCCGTAGTGCTGTTCACCAGGCAAATGTCCTCACCTCTTCTGTTTACCTGAATTTATAGCCCTATTTCTAAATGTTTTATAGGGTTATTTTTTTAGATATTGACTTCCCACTATAGGGTATGAGGACTTCATTTTCCATGGCCCACTCCCCTCATTATTGCGAATGCTTTTTGGGTCTAGGATACTGTAAGCCTAGGATACTGACATTTCACAATAATGTACCTTTAGTATGTTTTTCATTTATTGCTTAAGGGATGCAATGGAGACTCATGTGTTCTTCTACGGACATTTTTTTGTTTCGTGTTTTGTTGTTGTTGTTGTTGTTGTTGTTAATCCTCACCCAAGGATATTTTCCCATTGATTTTTAGGGAGAGTGGAAGAGAGAGGGAAAGACAGAGAGAAACATCGATGTGAGAGAAACACATCCATTGGTTGCCTCCTGCATAAGCCCTGACCAGGGCCTGGGCCAGGGAGGAACCTACAACTGAGGTATGTGCCCTTGACTGGAATCGAACCCGGGACCATAGGCCAACGTTCTATCCACTGAGCCAAACCGACTAGGGCTAGGGACATTTAAAATATAAATATAAATATATATGTATATATATATTGATTTCAGAGAGGAAGGGAGAGGAAGAGATAGAAACATCACTGATGAGAAAGAATCATTGATCAGCTGCCTCCTGCACACCCCACATGGGGATCGAGCCCACAACCTGGGCATGTGCCTGACCAGGAATTGAACTGTGATCTCCTGGTTCATAGGTCAATGCTCAACCACTGAGCCACGCTGGCTGGGCTCTGGGGACATTTTTGTATTATTTCTTTGATAAATGCCTCTCCTCCATTTTCTCTCTCCTCATTCCAGACCTTGTATCAATTGAACCTCCTGAATTAATTCTTTCCATAAAAATTTTTTTCTTCGCCCTAACCGCTTTGGCTCAGTGGATAGAGCGTCAGCCTGCGGACTGAAGGGTCCCAGGTTCGATTCTGGTCAAGGGCATGTACCTTGGTTGTGGGCACATCCCCAGTAGGGGGTATACAGGAGGCAGCTCATTGATGTTTCTCTCTCATCGATGTTTCTAACTCTCTATCCCTCTCCCTTCCTGTCTGTAAAAAAAATCAATAAAATATATTTTAAAAAATTTTTTTCTTCTATTTTCCATTTCTTTGCTTTTTATTATACTTTTTGTGATTTTTTTTTGCATTTCCAAAGAGCTCTTTCTTAAAATAGAATCTGTATATCAAGCCCTTCCTTGTTAACTGATATATGTTACACATGTAATTAGTATATATGTTAATGAGAAAGCTTGTTATATATATGTTAAATATAATACACACTAATACCTGTTTTATGTGCAAACTCTTCTCTTTGTGAGTATAATAAAGATTAGTTTTCCCTACTTCAACCCTATTTTCTCCAGGTCCTACTTGCTTTACGTTGTAGCAGCGGTTCTCAACCTGTGGGTCACGACTCCTTTGGGGGTCAAACGACCCTTTCACAGGGGTCGCCTAAGACCATCGGAAAACACATATATAATTACATATTGTTTTTGTGATTAATCACTATGCTTTAATTATGTTCAATTTGTAACAATGAAATTGGGGGTCACCACAACATGAGGAACTGTATTATAGGGTCGCGGCATTAGGAAGGTTGAGAACCACTGTGTTGGAGGTTTCCTCCAATGTCTGGGTCTTGGCTGTCTGTCCATTTTCAAAGCTGAGAGTGTGTGGGATGGGAGAAGGGAACTGCAAGTCCATGGACAGACTTTTGGTCCCATGTCTAAAGCTATCTAATGGCCTCTGGTGCCCATAAGGACTGAACCTCTAAGGGGTTTTCAGAACTCATTAACTTGTTTTCATCTACATTTCTGATTTTTGTTCCTTAAATTGTTACTTCCTCCACCCTGCTAAATCAATTAACACTCTTCCATTCAATTTTCATCTTCTTATAAATTTATTAAAATCTCATTTTTTCTCTCTTGTTTGCTTGGTTCTTCTGGGTTAACTTTTCCCATTCCTTTATAATTTTAGAAAATGGGAGGAGGCAGAGAGAAACTCTGTTACTCTACCTTTTAAAATCAAAAGTCCACTGAAGTTCTAAGTAGGCGGGTTAAGGAATTCTTACCTTTTTCAAGATAAAATATTGGTGACTTTATAGAGAAGAGGCTGGAGAAGGGAGAAAATGGAGGCAAACAAAGTTGGTTTAAAGCTGTTGTAAAGTCCAAGTAAATCATGAGTGGCTGAGTTAGGGTGGTTGTAGTGGGGAAAGCAAGGGTACATGAAAATGTGTTTTTTCTTACAGGTACTTCAACACTTGACTTAATGAAGAGGGTCAAATTATGTCAAGGCTTTCAGTGTGGTTGACTGCGATAGTGAAGGTGGAGACCATTTTTTGTGGAGCTTTGGAAGCATTTACATTCAGAAGGAGGCAAAGGGACTGGATGAAGACTGTGATGAAAGAGAACCAAAGGACTGTGGTGTTTGGTTTCAAGATGGGGAAAAGGGGCGGAGTCAACGTTTTCCAATGCAGGTAGGTCCTGTCAGACAAAAGTTGAGAAAGCCTTTGCATTTGGCAATTAAAAGTTGATTTGCGACCTTTGAGAAAAAGGTTTTCATGGAAGCCTAGAGACTAAAGCTATATTCTAGCAGATTGAAGAATGAAGGTAATGATGAAATAGAGGCAGAACGTAAGGTATTATAGAAAATGGAATAAATCAATGTGTAGTCAGGGTCACAGGAACGTTATTTATAGAGTAGAAGACACGTATATTTGTAGGAAGAAGGAAAAGATAGCACTGTGGAAGAGATTGCAAATAAAGTGAGGATGCAATTGATGATTCAAGACCTCAGAGGACATGTGATCAAGTTCATGGACAGAGACTGACCTCAGAAAGAAGGGCATTCCTGAGATTTCTAGGATCTTCTTCTCATAAACTCTGCTCCCCTTAAAATACACACACAAACACCCACACACGAGGTTTTTGTCTTGCATTAGGGTATTTCTCTCTTTCTCTCTCTCTCTCTCCCATACACACACACACACACACACACACACACACACACACACACACCAGTTCAATTTATGGGAAACAATAACTCATTGTAACATATGTCCTAAAATATTAGTTATTCAGTCCACAATAACACAATGGATGCTTTATCAAAAGAGTCTAAAGTTGGCTTTGTCATTTCTACTTCTTGTCCCCACCAAAGTCTCTCCATCAGTGTGGAGTGAACAGATGATCTCTGGTCATCCAAGAAATAACTGTTGTATAAAATATCTATATGCATGTGTGCACACATACATTCACAGGCACACACAAACAGATACTTCTCAGAAAGAATGTAAACTTATTATTCTATCATTCTCCACTCTCTTACCCTGCTTCATTTTTCTTCACAGAACCAGAGCCAATTTTCAGTCAATGTATTTTAGCATGGCTACATCAATTGCTATAATATTGAAATACCCTACTTTCATCCTGGTAAGTAAATAACTGCTGTCCCAGATCCTGAGTCCATCCCCTGCTCTTATTACCCCAGCATGTCTAAGGCCTTCCCAGGATTCAGCAACTAAAGGCATAACACCAGTCACAACAAAGCTAAGGCTGGCCTATTTTCTTTTTAAAATTTATTAATGAGAAAGAGATTTATCGTTCCACTTATTCATGCATCCCTTGGTTGCTTCTCGTATATCCCCTGACTGGGAATTGAACTGTGACCTCCAGGATTATGGGATGATGCTCAATCAACTGAGCCACACCAGCCAGGCCTAGTGTCAAATATTTTTAATATTCCACCCTGTATAGTACTTATCATTAGCTAAAATTACTTTACATACTTTAAAATTTTTTTTAAGTTATATATTTTTAAAGCATCACTCTTTTTAAAAATATGTACATCTTTTATTGATTTCAGAGATGAAAGGAGAGGGAGAGATAGAAACACCAATGATGAAAGTCATTGATTGGCTGTCTCCTGCATGCCCCACACTGGGGATCAAGCCCACAACCCGGGCATATGCCCTAACCAGGAATCAAACCGTGAACTCCTGGTTCATAGGTTGATGCTCAACCACTGAGCCACACAAGCACGGCTCTTTATATTCTTTTTAATATAAATTACCAATATTGTCTGTCTGCCAAGTAGAAAGTAAGCTGCATGAGGGCAGGGACTTTTTTTTAACATTGTATCTCTGTTATCCTTTTCCCCACTGAGTGCTCAGGGTGAATTCCTTACCATATCTGGAGAAAAAGAATTTTCTGAGACTCCCAAGGGAGGATGAGTGATTTCTATTTGCGTGGAATTATATCCCTGCATCTCTAAAGTCCCATTTCCCTTAACCCAGTCCTGGAAGATGTACAGCTGGGGATCCAGTAGAGCTAGAAGCAAAGCCAATGTCTAGAATTTCCATTCCATGGTGGAGCTGGGTCCTGTGTAGCATCAGGCTAGTTGCAGTCCATTAGTGCTTTGTGTGTGGGCAAGTGCAGGAGCCTGAGAACTCCACAAGCCAGGAGTGAAGAGAACTCCTTTGTTTTCAACAGGGGTAGGAAATCTTTTTTCTGCCAAGGGCCATTGGATATTTATAACATCGTTCATGGGCCATACAAAATTATCAACTTAAAAATTAAGTTTGCCCAGCCAGTGTGGCTCAGTGGTTGATCTGTAAATCTCTTATCATTCATGTTTCTCTCTCTCTCTCCCTCTCCCTTCCTCTCTGAAATCAATAAGAAAAAAATGTATTTTAAAAAGTTAGCCTGCTATATTCAATCAACTCAACTTACTCCTAATGCCTTGGCAGGGCCAGACCAAATGATTTCATGACCTTATATGGCCTTTGGGGGCCAAGGGCCAGAAGTTCCCCACCCCTAGTTTAGGAGATTAAGTATCTCAAATCTTCCCATGCTTGCCGTGGTCACGGCTACTGTGGCCAACTACCGATCCCCAGGTATGACTGTCAGTCAATTACCTTCCCTATTTCACCCAGACTTTACTGGGCATGTGTCTAAAGTGCAGCTTTCTGGCAACGCTGCACAAATGGCATGCCCATAATATTTGGCCTTCCCTTTGCTCCTTTCCAGTTACTCATAACTAGGTTAAATTACAACGGCCAGAACCGGTTTGGCTCGGTGGATAGAGCGTTGGCCTGAGGACTGAAAGGTCCCGGGTTCGATCCCGGTCAAGGGCATGTACCTGGGTTTCGGACACATCCCCAGTGGGGATGTGCAGGAGGCAGCTGATCGATGTTTCTCTCTCATCGATGTTTCTAACTCTCTATCTCTCCCTTCCTCTCTGTGAAAAATCAATAAAATATATTAAAAAAAAATTACAACGGTATCATCTCCAGACCTAAAATATACCAGGCACATAATGGATGATCAGAAATATTTTTGACATAGGAGATATCTGTAATACTATCAACAATAAAATATATATTTAAAATGGGAAAAATATTTGTTGGATGAGCCAATTTTTTAAGGAAAAGTATTTTCTAAATAAAACACATTTTTATGTAAATGGATGTAGTTTTTTGTTACTTTTTTCAGAGTGGTTTCTGTATCTCATTTTTTTTATCTTCCTGTTTCCTATTCATGCCCAGAGGCCTCCTTGTGCATAAGTAATAACCCAAACAGTAACCTTTTCACGTTACAGAATCATCTACCTCTAAGGCTACCATCTGTCTATTCAAAGGCCCAGTAAAACTGAAATCCTTGCGTCTCCTTATCTTAGCTGATCAAATAGGCAGTCAAAGCCACTATTTGGAGAAAAGAGATTTGTTTTTCTCCTACCCAGAGCGTTCTCACAGAGGTGGGGGCAACGGATATAATTTACTCTATTTATACTTGGTATTTATGATCTTGCTTTTTGAAACAGTTTTCTTCTTTTAACTATTCATACTGTTCTAAGTAGTTGTTAGGTAAATTTTTTCAAATGTTATTTTTTAAATATGGAAGATTTATGGGAGAAATTACATTACACAAGTTTAAGTGGGAAATGATTATCAAAAGTAGCAAATTTTATAGTTCAAACCAAAAACTATCATGTATTGATTTTCAATATTGGAATTTAAGGGTGAAAAATGCTAATTAATTAAATTAACGTATTCATGACTGAGACTTAAATCTACTTAATGTTCATTTTATCTTCCAAATTTTCCCTTTATTAGCCTGAGAGCAATCATCTGATTACAAAATTTATTCAAGATGTCAACTCTCACTGAGACTATTTTTTATCTCCTTCATTACCATAATGTACTTTTTAAAGTGAAAGAAAACATTGGCTCTGTTGCAATGTGATATTATTGCTCAGATAATAAGATGCTGGCAATCAAGAGCAGATCCATCTTTTTTTTTCAGAGAGGAAGGGAGAGGGAGAAAGAGACAGAAATATCAATGATGAAAAAGAATCATTGATCGGCTGCCTCCTGCATGCCCCACACTGGGGATCGAGCCCACAACCCAAGCATGTGCCCTGACTGGGAATTGAACCATGACCTCCTGGTTCATAGGTCAATTCTCAACCACTGAGCCACCCCGGCCAGGCGGGTAGATCCATCTTTATTGTGTATTCTGCCAAGAAAATTTATAGCGTGGGGCAAAAGTAGGTTTACAGTTGTTCATATGTAAAACAATACAAAAATTAATAAATACTAATACAAGAATAAACTCTGTTTTGTGTATTCACAACTGCAAACCTACTTTAGCCCCACTTTGTATTTACTATAATGCTTAGAAAATTAAATTTAGCCCTGACCAGTTTGGCTCAGTGGATAGAGTGTCGGCCTGCGGACTGAAAGGTCCCAGGTTCGATTCCGGTCAAGGGCATGTACCTTGGTTGCGGGCACATCCCCAGTGGGGAGTGTGCAGGAGGCAGCTGATCGATGTTTCTCTCTCATCGATGTTTCTAACTCTCTATCCCTCTCCCTTCCTCTCTGTAAAAAATCAATAAAACATATTTTTTTTTTTTAGTGCAAAGTCTTATTTATTTTACATGACACTGACAACAAAAACAAAACAAAAACCAAATGAACAAAAAGCAGAAACATCTCTTGAATACCTTATAACATATAGATCAAATTCTACTAGTATATACATTTATATTTATGAAAATATAGCTTACCGGCTGATAGTATATTAAGAGGAAGCATAATATTTTTGGACAATGGACTGTCATTATTTTGCTTGGTTTTGCTTTTTAACTAAATACTGTTTTTACCTTCTTGTAGTATATACTCATAAGGAGATAAAGTAATGGAAATATGACAAACTTGTCCTTTCTGGTTGTTCTTGTGTCCCTTGACAATTATCAAACCTGATGCCGATTCAGTTGGGTTCAGTACAGGTTAAATCGTGAGCAAGTAGCATTCTGGGCGTTAATCTCCTAAGGAGCGCTACCCTGATGTCCTGACTACCCCCAAAGGAAGAGATTCTATCTAATCAGTGTTATGGGAGCCAAGCCCTTCTTTACAATCTGGATTGGCTGATGTTACATTTCAAAGTCCAGACAGAGTGATACATTTCTCAGGAATGAAAAGAGAAGAAACTATTGCAGCGAGGGTCACTGGTTTTAATCTTGGTAATTAATTACCCTTCTATAGCTTTTCTTTTCACTACAGATCTTTTTTATGTTGAACATTCAACTCCTGATTTCAACCTCTGAATTTGAATTGTAGAATAAGTTACTGTAAGCTGTTAGCAAAAACTAAGTTGCCTGGACATATTTTTTTTAAAAAAAGAAAATTAAATTTAAACTCCTATAACTATTTTTCTAGGATAGGAGATGAGAGACTCAAGCAATATGTAAATCTAAAAAAAACAGATAATGAGTAGGGATACCATTGGTATTTGAGTCTGGTGGCTAACAGTTCTAGAACTCCTATGAAAGAAAACAGAAGGCTTTCATAGTTCTTTTACAGCTCAGATAAATGATTTTGTATTATACTGTCACATCAGTTGGAGATTACATGAAAAAAAGAAAAATCCTAAGGATATTAGATTAGTCAAATAGTCTGTTTCACACATAAGTTCACATAGATTCTCTTTTAATATTGGTCTCTACTCTACTTTGTCTAACTTTGATATACTTGACTTAAACCTCCTTGATTCCATTTCCTGGCTGTTGTAAATTCCTGGTGCTATCATTTCATTATTTCCCCCCTTTTTTCAAGGATCATTGTCAACAATGAAAAGGCTCAGCAAACATCTTTTGTCACCTGTTAGAAATAAGGCGAGCCCCTAAATTCAGGGGTCCTGGTAGAACACAAAACACGATTGGGAGCCAGGCAGCAAGGCAAACACCTTTACTTCTGGGTAGAAGGGTGTGCACACAAGGTCTGGAAGCTCAGCTTTATAATCCCTGACCCGTGAGACCTGGCCCTCACTCCTGATTGGCGCTCAGGCGCACGGTCTTTCGCGATTGGCTAATTCAAGGGGAGGGGTTGGCCTTTGCTGTTTCAAGATGGTAGCCCCCAGGGGAGCTGTAAGCCATGCGGCCAACATGGCGGCTGCCAAGTCATGCAACTCAAAATGGCGGCTGTCTAAACTGCTTTTTGACAGAAAAGATGCCTTGTTTCTTCTCACACACCCTTCCTATAATCTCTCAGAGCAAGGGGTGCTCATTGATCAAAGGTCAGGACTTGAACTAATAATTCCTGAGTCCCTGCAATGTGGCAAGCCCTGTGCTAGGTATTTTTATTTACAGCTAATTTTCAAAAAATCCCTGAAAGTAGATATTGTCACCTGATAAGTAATATGAGGATTAGAGAGATTAAATAATTTGCTCAAAACCACACTCCTCATTTTGAGTAACAGTCCTTATTAAAGTGTCTCCCTATTGTGATTATTTATTTATTTATTTTTTTTGAGAAAAAGTCCTATCATGTAGAGATACAGAGAGCAGTATTTACAAATGAAATGACATCTGTAATTTTTTATAAATAACCGAATAAGAGATAGTGGGTGCAAGTGTAGATGTAAGTTTAGCAATCAGTTGAAGGTGGGTGATAGAGTCATACACATAGAGTCCACGATACCGTTTTTTCTACATTTGTGTCTGATGGAACTTTCCATACTGAACAGTTTTTACAATCTGAAAGGTAGAATCAGGACAGAATTGGTGCAGGTATTGAGGAGAAAAGAAAGACGGTGGAAATTTGTAGTGGCATTTGCCTTAGCAATTCAATAACATACAGCTTGTCCATTTAGAGCCAATTTTGTGGCATATGCCCTGAATCAACTTCACAGGTGTGTACAAACAGACACTTTCATATCTTATTGAAGAAAGGAGTGAATGTATTTTCACAATAATTATCAAGATCCCAAGCTGCTCCTTTAGTCCTAACCATACTTCTGTTTAAATAAAAGACCCAGAGACTAGTTTACCAAATACTCAGGCCTTTTTCTCTCCTCTTAATTCCATTTAAAGTAGTTATGTTACTGTTTGCTCATTCTTTTTAAATTCAAAGTGGCAGGAAGAGAACATACAGCTTAAACTAGTCAAACTGCCAGCCACCTTTGATCAGCTCTGTGAAGAGGTTTCCTGGAGATAATTGGTGTGTTTTTTTAACGTCACTATCAGTTTCAGTAATAGTTCTGCCTATTCCCCAACTTTCATGTGCTAAACTAAAAGGGGTAATGGTAAAGTCCATCTTAAAACGGAAGGAGTTAAAACATCACCACTATCTTGAAACACACACACACACACACACACACACACACACACACACACCACTATTTGGCATAGTGACTGGTATAAACCAGCGGGCACCTGTCACAGGATGTCCTCACCACCCCACGCTTTGGCTTCAAGGACAGTCCTGTTGACATTTTCAAAAGCTCCAAAGCTGATAACGTGCCAGAAAGTACTCCTTACATAGCAGAAGTATGCATGTCTAAGTGTGGGCCTTAGGTATTGGGAAACACTCAGGGGGCTCTGGGATTCAATAGTTGGGCAACGGAGTATGGTGCTTAGGAATGGAGCCAGAAGCTTCAAATGCAGGCTGTCAGGCCAAGGTCTCAAGGACCAGCCAGCCAAATGAAGCAGGGAGTCAGAGAGGCAGGCTGGGAAATGGGATTGATTTGTACGTCCTGTATAACTTATGCCAACCCACTCCCACACATGTCAAATATTGTTCCCTGGAATGACTTCTAAGCCTGATAACCCACTCTCAAATGATCTGAAGTTCTTCATCTATGTGTTATTGTGAAGGTATTTTGTAGATGTGATTAATGTTCATAATCAATAGACTTTAAATAAAGGAGATTGTCCTACATAATCTGGGTGGGCCTCATTCAATTAATTGAAAGGCCTTGAGAGTAGAACTGAGGTTTCCCAGAAGAAATTCTGCCTGTGGGCTGAAACTTCACTCATGCTTGGGAGTTAATAAATAGCCTGCTGTAGGGTCAAGCCTCGGACTGACCTGTGGCAGTGCCACAAACAAGTCCCAGCTTGGAGGGCAGAGCCCTCTTAGCATAATTAAGCTTGACCTTATAGCCCTCCCTAGCTCCTTCCTAGGTAGCTAATGGGCTGTGGGAGGTGCAGCAAGTGCTGCCAAAACAAGGTGACACAAGAACATTGTGAACATGCTGACCACTACCCTTGTTTTGCTTTGTGTGCTCTGACTATAAAATAAAGACTCAGCTTGCAGGCTGTGGTGCTGTCTCTCCATCAGAGAAGCAGCGTCCCACTGATCCCCAGCTGTATGTTCTTGTCTGTCTTCTTTAATCCTTCACTGCCCCTCCTCAGGCTCACCGAACCTGCTGGACGGGGCACTGCCTGCCTTTTCTGACAACCTGCTATATTCAGGCTTGACCCCTAGCCAGCCCCCACAACTGTGTAAGTCAATTCCTTGCAAAAATTCCTTACTGTATATTGCCTCCTGGTTCTGTTTCTCTTGTATACAAAAAAGGGGCCACATACTAAACTTGACAAGCTCAGGGGAGGCCTTACAAACTCAGAGACCTACAGTAACCACATGGGATGGTCTGAAATTAAAACTCTAACTAAAAGTGAGTCATGGTGGGTAGTAAAGTCCTAGGCCGGTATCTTCCCTGACAGAGGGAAGCCTACTGTCTTTTGCATCTACAATAACATATCTTTGGAATGTCCAGGTAATTTCCTTTTTTTCGGACCCCTCGCTGCACCAGGACATAGACCACAAAACCCCTCATTGCTATTGTTATCCTGTTGATAACTGCTAACTGTCCTGTAACCACAAATGTAAAAGAAGTTTGTGTCTATTTGTTTTACTTTTTATCCAATCCCTGAGATTTCCCTGCTTTGCTTTCTCCCGCCTCCCTACCACCAGTGAATTTCATGTAACCCCCTTATATCTTCCCCTTTGATTCTGATGTATAAAATAACTGGTAAAACTGCCAATTTCTGGAGCTCTTCTCAATCTGTTGAGATTTTGCTTCCTGGCAATTGTCATCAGTTTGGCTCAAGTAAACTTACAAAAATTCTCTACAGGTTTAAACGTTTCTTATATTGACACTCTGGTTGAGCCCTGATACAGTGATTGAGCATGAGTATTTCAAGTAGTATTATGTACAATTTGGACTTTATATTTTAATAATGACAAATACAAATATTTGTATTTTAATAGCAAATACAAATAGATTTATTTGTTTTTAATATATATATGTATATATATATTTTATTGACTTTTTACATAGAGGAAGGGAGAGGATAGAGAGTTAGAAACATCGACCAGCTGCCTCCTGCAAACCTCCTACTGGGGATGTGCCCGCAACCAAGGTACATGCCCCTGACCAGAATCGAACCTGGGACCTTTCAGTCTGCAGGCCGACGCTCTATCCACTGAGCCAAACCGGTAAGGGCACAAATAGATTCTTATATATAGGAGTGAGTGCATGTGGGGAGGGGGGAAGGGCGGTATAAACACGAGTTCGCTTTTTGACTAGGTCCGACCTTGGACTCCTATGTCCTTCCTTGTAGTGTCCAGTTCTAGTAAGAATCCTGCTAAGTCATTTTAACTACAATTCCTCTCCCTCAATATCTGATTGGGTTCCTTACCCTACATTATCCTCCAGGCATATCTCTTATCCTAGCCTGCTTTCAGTAAGAATCCTTTGAGTAGATCTAACAATAACTCTCCTTACCCTCTGATGTTTCCTCTTAGTAATTTTCTATCCACAGACCTCCCCCCGCAACAACCAACTACTTGACTAGAAATTCCCACTTTTCTTGTTGTATTCAATGTTGAGCCCATTTTTTTCTCTCATATTACAAAACCCCACCATAGTAGTCCCCATTGAAAAAAATGATTTACTGACTTTAACAAATATACATATATATTTCAAAAGGTTTATACTGCTATATCACGTATACAGTTTTTAAAACGCTGACATGAAAAATGTTGAGATTAAAAAGTAAATACAAAGAGGGGTTGTAATTCTCTTCCTGTGTCACCTTGCATTTATCTCACAGTATGTACAATTGCTAAATTTAGGGTACTTTTCTTTTTTTAATATATTTTTATTGATTTCAGAGAGGAAGGGCGAGAGAGAGAAACATCAATGATGAGAGAGAATCATTGATTGGCTGCCTCCTGCACGCCCTCTACTGGGGATCGAGCCTGCAACCCAGGCATGTGCCTTTGACTTGTGCCTTTGACTGGAATGGAATCTGGGACCCTTCAGTCCCACGCTCTATCCACTGAGCCAAACCCGGCTAGGGCAAGGGTACTTTTCAAATATTCTCAAATATACACTAATATCAAAATCAAAGACCGTTTTGTTGTCACAGTAAAATTTTTACAAACCAGATATGTTACTATTCACCCTAGTATGGTAATTACGAACAACTAGCAGAGCACCAAGCTGAGTAGGAAAGTGTCTGAAACACTAATATTTCTTTTACAAACACATACATGGAGTCTTTTCAGTTTAACTAAGTGTCTTTTGGCTTTAATGGTGCTGGTAAGTGAAAGGATTAAAAAAAAAACATATCGCAACACATCAGGACGTCAGCAGGTGTTAATAAGGATTCAGTGGCAACCACCACATTTCAAGATATAGGACTTGCGCGTTCGGGACTACAAATCAGTTCCTGCGGGGGAGGTGGAGCGACCTTCAAGTTGGTAACTTTTTCAGCCAATGACACAACCACGCCAAAGAGGGAGTAAGGACTGGTTCCTTTGAGTCATCCTTAGAAGTTCTGAGTGTATTCTTGCTAAGGATGTCTCACCTGTATGAGAAACTTCTGAGACGTTATAGCAATTCCCTACCCAACACTGGCCCGGCGGGAGTTCTCGCATCTAACCCAGGAAGGAACTCACGTGGCCTAGTGTCAACGGAAGAACCCAGTCCCCAGCGGAAGAGGCGGAACCCGCTTGATTCTTGCCCTTTATTGGCCACGCAGCCGGGAGGCTAACCCTTTATCACAACCAATGGGTGTTGAAACTTCTGGTGACGTCACCTAGCGTACCGGCGGTGGGGTGCGGCGATCTACGTAAACTGGCTCCACACAGGCGCAGACGTCCTGCTTTCGGCCAATCGGAAGAGAGGTCGGCTGCCGGCAATTCCTCGCGCCTCCCCGCCTCTTTCGCTTCCCTGGGCTATGGCCCGCCTCTCTGTTGCTGACCAATCCTCTTCATTTTCCGTGCCGTGTTTACCCAATCAGAGAGGTAGAGGGTGGAGTTCCGGTTGTTCGCTCTGCGCCGTGACTGAGCTCGTGTTCCTGCCGCGCCACTTGTGGTCTTGTAGCTGAGGTACATTTTCTAGGGCTGGGATGGGCGTATGGCCGGGCTGGGCAGCTCTCCCAGCCGATGGCGGCTGAACGGCTGAAGTCTAGCGCTGAGGGTATTGGGGAGGAGTCGGGGGGAAGGACCACGCGTTGGGGCTTCTGGTGCCGCGGTCCGAACTTCGGTCCAACCGGCGCAGACCTGCCCCTAGGGCCGCTGCCGCCGCCAGCACTTCCTTTGGGTCATTGATTAAAAGTATTGCGCCTTGCCGAGCCGGTTTGGCTCAGTGGATAGAGCCTCGGCCTGTGGACTGAAGAGACCCCGGTTCGATTCCGGTCAAGGGCCCGTGCCTTGGTTGCAGGCTCCCGGGGCACGTGTGGGAGGCAACCAATCGATATGATCGATGTCTCTCCCTTCTCTTCTCCCCACCCCCCTCCCCTCTGAAAAATCTATGGGAAAAGTATTCTCGAGTTGAAAAATCTATGGGAAAAGTATTCTCGAGTTAGGATTAACAATAGAAAAAAACGTAGCGTCGTTCGGCACTCCCTCGGATTCTTTCCTACCTCCTGGGCTTGTTCATTTTCGTGGTCGGAAAGCAAGTGTTTACTTGGGAAAAGGCGTAGAACGAACTCCGAGATGATGCGCTA
>NW_005871467.1:0-16675 GCF_000147115.1 Myotis lucifugus | reverse complement strand
TGATGTGAGAGACACAGATTGCCTCCTGCGTGCACTCCAGTGGGCTGGGGATTGAACCTGCAGCCCAAGTTCGTACCCTTGACCTGGAATGGCACCTGCGACCCTTCAGACCCTTCAGTGTGTACCCTGGCTCTCTGACCACTGAGCATACGGGCCAGGGCCTTATCTCCATTCTTGTTATGGACAATTATCCTGATTATTATTACTTTTTAATGTTCATTGTTGTTTTTTTAATTTCACCATTCCTTGAAATGCAGCAGAGCTAGCAGATAAGAGCAGATTCTTAAACTAAACTGCCTGAACTGAGTACTGGCTCCAGTTACTAGCTCTATGATCTTTTAGCCGTTTATACATAACCATTCTGTGCTTCAGTTTCCCATTTGTGAACGGGATAATTATAAATACTTCAGAGGATGTTATGAGAATTAAATGAGAAAATATTTGTGAAGTGTGAAAACAGTGCCTGACAAACACTATGAAATAAATTCTTTCCTGTTGTTTTCATTCAAGTTTTAATGTGAAATAATAGGAGAGAAAAAGCTCTAGGTGATGACTTATATTTAAACTTACTGTATCTTATAGCTGATATTACTTTAAATCTTTCGTTAAGCCTGTAAAAACTTTACACAGGCAACCAAAATTTGTACTGGACTTTATATCATTGATATTGCCATAATCTTTTAAAAAATCCACATGTGTATGTTTTAAATATTTTAACTCTAATTTGCTTGGTTGTTTGATTGGTGATGATTCATTTCAGTTAGTGCAAATAAGAATTATAATACGTACCCCCGGCCTGGTACGTTGGTTACCAGCTTAGTTGGTTAGAGCTTTGTCCTAATACGCCAAGGTTGCAGGTTCAACCCCTGGTCAGGGCACATACAAGAATCAACCAATGAATACATAAATAAGTGGAACAACAAATTGATGTTTCTCTCTTCCTCTCTAAACTCAATCAATAAATAAAAATTGCCCTGGCCAGTGTGGCTCAGATGGTTGGGTGTTGTCCCATTCACCAAAAGGTTGCCAGTTCAATTCCCAGTTGGAGCACATGCCCAAGTTGCCTGCTCCATGCCAACTAGGGGGTGTGCAGGAGGCAGCACATCCATGTTTTGCTCTCACATAGATGTTTCTCTCCCTCTACCTCTTTCTCTAAAAGTCAGTTGGAATATTTAAGAATTAAGTAAAAGTTTAAAAGAATTATAATAACACCATTTTACGTTTGAATGGTTATTTTAAAACTAGAAGCCCAATGTAGGAAGATTCATGCAAGAATAGGCCTTCCTTCCCCTGGCTGCTGGCACCGCCGCCTTTCTGCCTCTTGCCTTGTCGTGTCAATTTGCATATTCCCTCCTTATTGGCTGTGGGCGCCACCATCTTTGTCGTGAAGTTGCCATCAATTTGCATATTCCGTCTTTATTAGGATGCTTCATAAACTATGTCCTTTATATCATTTGAAAGTCAGTGTAAGAAAACATTTAAGGGAGTAGTTCTTGAATCATATTTGAGTTCTAGTTTCTGCTTTGCATTTGTGAGTGAAGTGATCTTTGGCAAATCACCTGCCTTTTTTAAGCCTCCATTTCCTAATTATAAAATGGGGGAAGTAGAGGTACCTATTTTATAGGGCTGTCCAGAACGTTAAATGAAATATAATGCATATAAAACATTTAGAATAGTGCCTGGCATATAGCAAGAATTCAGTATATCTTAGTTACTGTTATGTCATTGGTGCACACACGCACAAAAAACAATAGAAGTGGAAATGTGAGTAAACCAAGATTTAGGTTGGATCTATGATTTACTGAAGGTCAAAAAAAAAAAATTAAGCACCCCTCACTTCTAGTGCTGATCTTTTACTTTAAAAACACTGCCACCTTTTCTAAAGTAACAATTGTTCAGCTTATGCATATTGATTAGGTTCATCCCAGATACAGGTTCCTTCATTTCCCATTGTGTTTCCAGTTCTTGGCTATTTTTGTTAAACTACCTATTTTATTTTTGGTTCTGATTCTGCCCTTCCGTTTTAAAAATACATATATTTTTATTGATTTCAGAAAGAGAGAGAGAGAGAGAGAGATACATCAATAATGAGAGAGAATTATTGATTGGCTGCCTCCTGCATACCCCACACTGGGGATCGAGCCCACAACCCGGCATGTGCCTTGACCAGGAATCAAACTGTGACCTTCAGGTTCATAGCTTGATGCTCAACCACTGAGCTACACTGGCTGGGCTGCCCTTCCCTTTCTTCATGAATCCTTCCTTTAGACCCCCTATCACTCAGACCTAAAGTTGTTAATAGGCATTTCAGGCATCTCTTTCCAAGAAAAGAATAGATATTGAAGCTAAATTTTTATAGTGGTTAGTTTTGTGTGTTTTTTTAAGTTGTGATCTTATTAGCCTATCATTAATTTGCATTTAATGTAACACTGAATTATTTTTATGAAGCTATTTTATTTTCTCCATACTTTTCCCCCTTTTCTCTAAGATTGTAAATATAAAGTGAAGGTTTTTTTTAGGAACTAAGAAAGGAGGTTTGAGAATTACACAAATCCCCTGAGCCATTCTAAAAATACAAAGAATACAATTTATGAATCATTGGGTTATTTTTTAAAATCTTAAATGATTAATATGTGGATGTATCTTTTTTTAGCATCGAAAACATGGTTTATATCATATAAGGCACATATATTAACTGTATTTGAAAGAAATTTTAGATAATTTGATCCTATAAAGTATTTTCTGAAGGAAGACCGTTTTGAACATACTGTTAATTCCAGAATTTGGATATATAGGGCTAGCTATTAAATTACATTCAAACCAGCAGGTGTTTATGAAGCTGCAGGAAAGGGACTTTTGTTTCTAAGGCTTGGGTGTGTGTGTGTGTGTTTTCTGTCTTTGACATTATTTTACATATATGTGTAGTTCCTTATCTTGGTCTTTTTGTCTTCCTCTGTTGAGTTTGTTTTGTGTGTGTTTGTATGTTTATGCTCCTTACAGGAAGTAGGATTTCATAAGGTAGGCCAGTAATAGATTGGTTGTAGAGAATTGGAGAACATGACTTCTGAAGTTTCTACTCTACAGTGGGGATAAACAAATATAAGTATGTAAAACATAACTAGATAAAAATACTTCAATACATTTATTATATTATTATTGCTGTATAAATAACAGACAATATTTTGACATTCAAGGAAAGTAGAAACTACTTTAGGCTGGGTTAAGAAAAATCTTATAGTGCTAGTAGCATTTGAGCTAGATCTTGAAGCATTGGTTGGATCTAGATAACTCAAGAAAATGATGTAGAATTCTTAGAGAGAATAGCAATCCTTTTTGTACTTCTGTTCGGGGAAATATATTGAAAAGTCTGGCCCTGGCTGGTGTGACTCAATTGTGTGGCGTCCCCTGCACCAAAGGTAGCCACTTGGATTCCTAGTCAGGGCACATGCCCAAATGTAAGCCCGATGCCCTGGTAGGAGGTATGTAAGAGGCAGCTGATGGGTATTTCACTCTCACATCGATATTTCTCTTTCCTTCTCTCTTCCTCTCTCTAAAAACCAATACAAAATCTTTTTTAAAATTATAAAAAATATATTGAAAAGTCTGGGTTTGCAATAAAATAATGTGTAATTCACATGTTCAAATATATGCAGCATGTGCAGAAAAAACAAAAAAATGTATATACTTTATAAAAATTAAGCATTTTGTTTAAGAACTGTTCATACTTAAGAACTGTTTGTGAAATCATATATTTGCTTTTGTTTTCTATTTAATGTTATGCGAATGTTAGCATTTTTTACAACATGAAGGTAGTTTCTAAGAACAAAACTTTTTTATATGATAATTTTCCTGTGGGAAGTAAGACTTTCTCATATACTTCCTATCATTGTCCAGGAATCAGATTTTAGATTAAGTGTTTCCTGTTTTGCTCTGTGTCAGACATGTAGGAGGCTACTATAGTTGCAGATGAGAGGTAATGAGAAACCAGAGAATAATGGCAGAGCAAACAGTGAGGAGAGAGATGTGAAGGGTGATTTTCAAGGTGGGATTTATTAGATTAATGGAATCATGTTTTTTGCCTCCCTTTAATAATAGATGATTCTGAGATTTTGAGCCTAGATGACTGAGAATATTGTGTAGTTAAAAGAGATGAAGAATACAGATATTTGAGTTATATTTTGGGTATATTTAATTTGAAGATTTGGCAGCATGTTCAAAGGTAGGGATCTAGGGAAATATGGGATTGGAATTTTGGAGAAAGATCAGAGTTGGTAAAATCTATGAGTTCACATAGAGAAAAAAAGAAAAAGAACAACTAAGCAAAATGTAATTTAATCTAATTTATGGTGACTAGCAGAAGCTTTAATAATTACTAAGTTAAAGCATCTTTCTGTTCAGAGACTTTGTAGTCTTAGATGATTTTTTTGTATTCTCTAATTTTTGGACCTGTTGCTAGATGGCAGTAGTAACAATGCCAAGGACGAGGCAGCTTAAGTCTAAGCTAAGCATTTTCATATGTTAAAGTTATAATCGACAGTATGTTATTTCTAGTTCTTTTTATCCTTTATGTCAGCTCTATAAAATAAATGTGAAAAATTTTTTTCTTAATATCTTTTGCTGGATGGTTCAAAAATTATGACTTTTCTTGGTTATTTCTCTGATGTCAGGATCTTTCACTGTTCAGAAGAGAGGAAATGAGTTTAGAACTTAACTAGATTCAGATCTTCCCACGAAATGGCACAAAGTGGTTAAAAGCTGGAATGTCCTACTGTATCTTTACATGAGTATAAAGCTACAAAAATTTATGTTTAAGGGTTTTCCCACTGTTTAGATTTCTATTTCAGCATATCCCTTTTGGATATTCACCTAATTTGGAGTATTAAGTAGTAAATCTACTTCAAAATGTAAAAGAAAGTGTCCAACTATCAAATTAAAAAATATAAAATATTGCCTTATTATATAAGAGATATGTTGACATTTTTATAAGCTGTCCATTGTCAGGAAGCCTTATTTTGTCCTTAATCTTATTTCAGTCTCTGGTTATATGTTAAAGCATCTTTCTATTTGGTGACGATATAATCCTTCTATCTAATAATAGACAAACATGGTAATTGACCGTACCTTCGCCTCCCATTGGCTAATCAGCGTGATATGCAAATTAACCACCAACAAAGATGGCGGCTAATTTGCATACTGCGGGCAGGGCGGGACAGCACTATCCTGCCTGCCCCACCGCCATCTGGGCCTGCTATTGGCGACCCGGGGTGGCCGGGCGGTGCAGCAGCGATCCGCTGGCCCGCCTGGCCATCGTCCGGGCATCCCATGTGCGACCTGACCCGGGGCAGCCGGGCGGGGAAGCAGCGATCCGTAGGCCCACCCGGGCATCTCGTGTGCAACCCGCCCGTGGCATCCCATGTGTGACCCGACCTGGGGCGGCGCCCCAACCCCCAGATCGGCCCTGTCGTGTGCGCGACCCGGGGAGGCGGGGCAGGCACCGAGGGATCGGGCCTGCCATCTGCCACCCGAGGAGCAGGCCTAAGCCAGCAGGTGGTTATCTCCCGAGGGGTCCCAGACTGTGAGAGTGCACAAGTGGGGCTGAGGGACACCTCCCCACCCTCTCTCCCCCGCCAGTTCACAAATTTTTGTGCACCGGGCCTCTAGTCCTATATAATAAAAGGCTAATATGCAAATCGACCAAACGGTGGAACAACCAGTCACTGTGATGCTCACGGACGACCAGGGGACAGAAGCTCAACACAGGAGGTGCCCCCTGGTGGTCAGTGTGCTCCCACAGGGGGAGCGCCGCTCAGCCAGAAGTTGGGCTCATGGCTAGAGAGCATAGCAGTAGTGGCGGGGAGCCTCTCTCGCCTCCATGGCAGCGCTAAGGATGTCTGACTGCCCCCAAGGGCTCCCGGACTTCGAGAAGGCGCAGATTGGGCAGAGGGGACCCCTGCCCCCCAAGTGCACGAATTGCATGCACCGGGCATTTATATATTTCTCTCTTACGGTTAACAGTATGGGGTATATAGGTGTATTATAGATATACATTAGATTTTATACCTAATAGTTTATTCTACAAGTTTATTATTTGACTAGAGGCCTGGTGCACGGATTCGTGCACCAGTGGGGTCCCTCTGCCTGGCCTGCGGGGATCGGGATGAAACCAGCTCTCCGACATCCTCTGAGAGGTCCCGGATTGCGAGAGGGCACAGGCTAAGCCGAGGGACCCCACGGGTGCATGATCAGGGTCAGGGAGGGACCATGGGAGGACTCTAGGGCATGTCCGGCTTGTCTCACCCAGTCCCGATCAGCCAGGCCCCAGCAGCAAACTAACCTACCAGTCGGAGTGTCTGCCCCTGGTGGTCAGTGCGTGTCATAGTGACTGGTCAATCAGTTTGACACTTAGCATATTAGGCTTTTATTGTGTAGGATGCTAATGTATTTCTTTGAAATTCTCTGTGCTGACACTTGTCTTTGTGTGTGTGTGTCAGGAATCATTCTGAGCATTTAACATGTAGTAATCAATTTATTCATTATAACAACCGTGTGAGGTTGGAACTATTATCTCCTGCTTTAAGAATGGGAAGCTGATGGGTTGGTAGAATTAGAATCAACATCATTAAAATGTCCATACTACCCAAGGCAATCTACAGATTCAATGCAATCCCTATTAAAATACCAACAGCCTATTTCACAGGTCTAGAACAAATACTCCAAAAATTTATATGGCATAAAAAAGGCCCCAAATAGCTGCAGCAATCTTGAGAAAGAAAAATAAAATTGGAGGAATTATAATACCAGATTTCAAGTTATACTACAAAGACACCATAATCAGAACAGCCTGGTACTGGCACAAGAACAGGCATATAGATCAATGGAACAGAACAGAGACCCCAGAAATCAACCCAAGCCATTCATTATGCTCAATTAATATTTGACAAAGGAGGCAAGAGCATACAATGGAGTCAAGACAGTCTCTTCACCCTGTTATTTGCAGATTCTTAATATTTCCTACAACTTTTGTGATATTATACTATGTTAGTACACTTTTGGTAATATATTTAAAATCTTTTTTTCTTGAAATATTAATATTTATTGCATGTAATATTTAAAATAGTTTTTCTTGAAATATTAAAGTTTATTGCATGTAACATTAAAAAAATGACAGTCTTTTCAATAAATGGTGTTGGGAAAATTGTACAGATACATGCAAAAAAAAGAAACTAGACCACCAACTTACACCATACACAAGAATAAACTCAACATGGATAAATGACTTAAATGTAAGTCGGGAAACCATAAAAATCCTAGAAGAAATCATAGGCAGCAAAACCTCAGACATCTCTCATAGCAATATGTTTATTGATCCATCTGCTAAGACAAAGGAAACTAAGGAGAAAATAAACAAATGGGACTACATAAAAGTAAAAAGCTTCTGCACAACAAAAGAAGCCATTAACAAAATGAAAAGGAGCCCAATATATGAGAGAACATATTTTGCAATGATACATCTGCTAAAGGGTTAATATCTAAAACATATAAGGAACTCACATAACTTAACAGAAGGAAGACAAACAATCCAATTAAAAAATAGGCAAAGGACCTAAATAGACGCTTCTCCAAAGTGGACATTCAGATGGCCAAGAGATGTATGAAAAAATGCCCAAAGTCACTGATCATCAGAGAGATGCAAATTAAAACGACAGTGAGGTATCACCTCACACCTGTCAGAATGGCTACCATCAACAAATGACAAGTGCTGGCGAGGTTGTGGAGAAAAGGGAACCCTAGTACACTGCTGGTGAGAATGCAGACTGGTACAGCCATTATGGAAAACAGTATGGAATTTTCTCAAAAAATTAAATATGGACCTGCCATTTGACCCAGTGATCCCACTTCTAGGATTATATCCTAAGAAACCCGAAACACCAATCAGAAAGAATGTATGTACCTCTATGTTCATAGCGGCACAACTTACAATAGCTAAGATCTGGAAATAGCCCAAGTGCCCATCAGTAGATGAGTGGTTAAAAAAGCTGTGGTACATATTTACCATGGAATACTATGCAGCAGTTAAAAAGAAGAATCTCTTACCTTGGAGACAGCATGGAGGGACCTGGAGAGTATCGTGCTAAGTGAAATAAGTCCGAGAAAAGTATCACGTGATCTCATATGTGGAATCTAAGAAAAAATAAACTGGTGAACGGAATGGATCCAGAGATGTGGAAGCATGGAACAGAGTGCTGAATCTCGGAGGGAAGGCTGGGGAATGTGGGTAGGTGGGAGGTAATCAACCAAGGACCTTATATGCATAGCCCATGGACACAGATGAGGCCAAGCATATATGGGGCAGTGAGGACGTGGAGGGGAGGGGTGGAGACGGAGACTGGCTGGAGGAGGTCAATGGGGGAAAAGGGACATATTTAATACTTGTAACAATAAAGAATTATTTTAAAAAAGAAGAAAAGAATGAGAAGCTGAGCCTGGCCAATGCGACTCAGTGATTGAGCTTCGACCCATGCACCAAGAGTTCTCTGGTTCTATTCTATTCTGGTCAGAGCACATGCCTGGGTTGCAGGCTCTATCCCTAGCAGGGGGCATGCAGGAAGCAGCTGATCAGTGTTTCTCATCTCCCATCAATGTCTTTCTCTCTCTCTAAAAATCAGTGAAAATATTCCCTAGCCGGTTTGGCTTAGTGGACCAAAGGATCCCGGGTTCAATTCCAGTCAAGGCACGTACTTACCTCAGTTGCAGGCTCCATCTCCGCCTCGGTCAGGGTGTGTGAGAGAGGCAACCAATTGATGTGTCTCTCTCACATTGATATTGATCTGTCTCTGTCTCTGTCTCTCCCCCTCCACTCTCTCTAAAAACAAAATTAGTGGAAAAATATCCTCGGGTGAGGATTAACAAAACAAAAACAGCAAATGCAAATCAATAAAAATATATTTTTAAAAAATAATAGAAAGCTGAAACATAGCTATCAAAGCCAGGATTTTAACCCTAGCAGTCTGGTTATATACCCATTTTCTAAATAGGTAGTTCACCATGAAATACCTATTTTTCTAATCCTTAATTTCCTCATCTAAAAAGCAGTCCTAAAATAAAAACCCTAGGTTGTGGGTTCTGTCTCCAACTGATTGGTGTTTCTCACATCGATGTTTCTCTATCTCCCTCCTCTCTCTCAAATCAATAAAGCATATTCTCAGGTGAGAATTTAAAAAAAACAACACATTTTGTGGTTCGTGTAGGTTACAATATACTTTAACTTGTCAAAGTCTACCTTCAAATAAGATGATGCCATTTATGTTGTAAGAACCTTGCAACATTTTCTATTTCCTCCCTCCTATCTTCTATTTCTGTCATATATTTTACTTTTAATAACCCCTCAATATGTGATTACTATTTTTGCCTTAAACAGTCAATTATTTTTTAAGGATTTTTTTTTTTTTGTCCACAGAAATGTATTACTAAAAATAAAGCAGGTGAAGTTTTTCTCAGGGAAAAAAAACTGTCACCATGGGAACCTCCACTAAAAATTGTGTTAATTTAATATCCTCTTCACTTCTGAACTGCTGCCTCCTTTCATATATTCTAAGTTTTAGTTTAAGTTAAAAATCGTCATGATTCCCAGCCGGTGTGGCTCAGTGGTTGAGTGGCGATTCATGAACTGAGATGTGGCCAATTCAATTCCAGGTCAGTGTACATGCCCAGGTTTGGGGCTTGATCCCCAGCAGGGGGCGTGTAGGAGGCAGCTGATGGGTCAACGTCGATGTTTCTATCTCTCCCTCTCCCTTTCTCTTTCTAAAATCAATAAAAATATATTTTTTTAAATCAGCATGATGAAAATGAAGTGACATCTGATCCCTTATTGTTCAAGATTGCATTGGGCTACACTACAATGGATACTTCAAGTGCTGTAGGTGATTGTCTGCCAAGGGTTCACATGGGTGGTGGCTTTCACAAAGTATTTTCAAGTTTCATCCATGTTGTAGTATGTAATAGTACTTCATTTCCTTTTTTAAAATTTTTCTTTTGTTGACACTATTACAGATATTGCCCCACCCCTGCCTTTGACTTTTTTGGCAAATTATATTCCCTTATCTGCCTATCTACCATATATTGTTTATCCATTTATTAAAGTACTTTTGAGTTATTTAAACTTTTTTGCTGTTATGAGTAATGCTGTTCTGAACATTAGTGTACAGATTTTTGCATGAGTATGTTTAACTTTATGAGAAATTGCCAAACTGTTTCTCACAGGGGCTGCTACATTTTATATTATCACCAGCATTGTATACAATTCCAATTTCTTTACATTCTTGCTAACATTTGTTGTTTTGTTTTAGCTTAATTTTTGTTTTGGCTTTGCCAATTTATAGTTATTTTAAAGTCCATCATCTCAGTTATCTCTGGGTCTGTTCTGTTCATTGACTCATTTTGACAGTTTGTTGTGTTTTTTTTTTTTTGCTTGTGTGTGTGTCTCTTTTTTAAAATTGAATTCTGGATGTCATGTGTAGAATAATAGTAGAGACTGAGGTAAATAATATTTATCCCTGGAAATGGCCACCTCTGCTTCTGTCAGACTGTTGGTGTTGGATATTGAACAGTCTAATCGCTAAGGGAGCTGACTTTGGTTTTGTTGTTGCTATAGTTACCTTCTGTACACTACAGACTTGAAATTCCTCAGCAGTGGGCTGTCAATATCTTGTGCTTATATTGGGCCTGGGATGTTGAAGGGTTTTCCTCATTGTTTCTCTTCCACTGTCAACTTTTAGCAGGCCCTACTTGTCTGTGCCAAATAGAGGCATTCTCGTCCTACTCTTCTTCCTCTTCCAAAAGTACATTGTTGATGCTTTTTACACAGTGTGAGAATCATATTAAGGCAAGGCCTCATTCTCCTCCATGATGGTTTGGTTTTTTTTGGAAATGTAGATATCTTTGCATAATCACCACCCACAGTTCTCTTTCCCAGTCCATACCCCAGCCCCAAAAGATAACCACTGTTCTGATTTCTACCATTATATATTTATTTTGCCTATTCTTCAACTTTGTATAAATGAAATCATATAGTACTCTTTTGTTTCAGGCTTCTGTCACTAAACAGTTCTAAGATTCATCCATATTGTTGCATGTACCAGTAGTGTGTTTTATTGCTGTATAGAAGTCCAGTGTATTATTAACATAACACAGTTTATCAAAGACTATTTAAACAATTGAATAATTGTCTATCTAATTAATCATCTTGCATTTATCTTTTTTTAATATATTTTATTGATTTTTTACAGAGAGGAAGGGAGAGGGATAGAGAGTTAGAAACATCGATTCGAGAGAAACATCGATCAGCTGCCTCCTGCACATCCCCTACTGGGATGTGCCTGCAACCAAGGTACATGCCCTTGACTGGAATCGAACCTGGGACCCTTGAGTCCGCAGGCTGATGCTCTATTCACTGAGACAAACCAGTCAGGGTCTGTTTATAATCTTAAAGCTTGTAAATATCCTAAAAGTAACACGCCAACGGTATATTTGCCTTATTCCTCAGGCCAGAAACTTAAGGATCATCATTGACACCTTTTCTTATACCCCACTTGCAGTCTAATCAGAAAATTCAGTTTATTTCTCTTTCAGAGTTGTGGCCTGAAATCCATCAACTTCTTCCCACTCTCATATCTCTTGCCTAGAATTTTGCACAAACCTCTTCTCACTATTTCACTCTTGTACTAAGGTCTGTTCTCCAGGCAGCAGCCAGAGGAATATCTTTATTAAAGAGTTCTCACTTGCTCTCAACCTGTAGTGGCTTTCTTTCTCACTTGAGAATGAAATTCAAAGTTTTTATCATGGCCCACAAAGCTCTTATCTGCCTCCAGCTACTTTATTTCCTACACCACTTTCTTTCTCTGACTTAACTTGCTGTTTCTCTCTGCCAGGAGGCTCTTGGCCCTCAAGAGGCCAATACCTTGCTCCCTCTTTTCATTCTGGTCTCAGCTCAAATGTCACCTCATGGGAGAGGTTTTCCTTTAATGATCAAATCTAAAAATCCTTTCTAGCTTTATTTTTCTTGCCTTACCCTGTATTATTTTTATAACACGTATCACTGACTGTTTTCATTATCTGTCCCCCCACTGCCCTCCTTGAGGGCAGGGATTTTGCTTTTGTTCTTTGCTCAATCTAGTGTGTTTTAGGCCTCTTACATCAGCCCTTTGAGACTTGTTGAATTATTGAATAAGGTACATCTTTAGGAATTTTGAGTAGATTTAATGTTGACATTACTTATCAATTTCTAACTATAACACAGTATTCAAGGGATCTTTTTTTTCATAATGCTACATCATTCTGTTATAGGCCATGGTTCTTTTTGTTTGTTATTTTAATCCTCACCAGAGGATATTTTTCCCTTGATTTTCAGAGAGAGAGGGAAAGACAGAGAAATATCAATGTGAGAGAAACACATCGATTGGTTGCCTTCTGGGTGCGCCCTGACCAGGGCCCTGGGTAAGGAGGAGCCTACAACTGAGTTAAAAAGGAAGTTAATATTTGTTGCTTATTTTCTTTACGCCAAGAATTGTACTCTACATACTTGACCAGAATCAAACCCGGGACCCTTCGGTTCTCAGGCTGATGCTCTATCCACTGAGCCAATCTGGCTAGGGCAGGCCATGGTTCTTTTTATCTCCCACCCCTTTTCTTTTTGTAGCTATTAAAGAGAGCATTTGCTTAGCAATTTTCAAAAGGGTTTACTAAGAATTAGACAAAGAATTAGTAGTAAACATTACCAATTCAAGAATTGGATTATTCCACATTGTTACTGACTTTGAAATTAAGCATCTGGTGACTAGGGAAGGGTGGTTTCTCTGTGTTTGCTTAACCAGCTGGTTGTTATGGAAAGGCAAAGGCAGATCATTGTTCTTGTTGAAAGAAGCCGGGTATTCATAGACTTAATTTAAAGGGTGAGTTTTTGTCCAGTCAGCGTGGCTCAGTGGTTGAGCGTCAACCTATGAACCTGGAGGTCACGGTTCGATTCCTGGTCAGGGCACTTGCCCGGGTTTCGGGTTTGAACCCCAGTAGGGGGCATGCAGGGAGCAACCAACCAATGATTCTCTTTGATGTTTCCCTCTCTCTCTCCCACTCCCTTTCTCTTTGAAATCAATAAAAATACATATTTAAAAATAAAAATAAATAAAGGGTGAGTTTTGCATGGAAGATAATCTCATACCATATAAAAAGGTGTATGTCATTCCCTCCAAACCCCCACCCCCATTTTCCTTGGTAACAGATTCCTGCACTTTGAAAACTGTGCTTTTTGTAAGAATTTTAGTGTATTTAATGTATGAGATACCATATGTTGCTGCAACCAGTTTCTTGAACATTCATGTGAATAAGAAGAGCATATTCAGACTCACTAAACAGGATTAATTTACAAACACATTAAGACTCAGTCATTAATGAATATGATATTTAAAATTACATTGAAGTTGTAGCAGATGTCAGGTTAGCATACCTTCCACTAAATATTCAGCACTTTTCCCTAAATTAAAAACAAGTGGTGTTTTTTTTTTCTTTGCAAATTGTTTAAAAGCCAATTCTGGTTAGTTTAAAACACACACAAATTTCTCTGAATTTTTTGATACAAAAGTTTTCTGAGACATGTTTTGCTGAAGTTAAGCTAGTACATGCTTTTAATCCCAAGGTGGTGCTTCTCTTAGGACATACTGGTAATGCATATGAGTGACTGTTCCTATTTCACTCTTCCCTGAAATACTGATAACCAGATTCCTAAGTTTTACCTATGCAGTTTTGCTTCCGATAAGGTGACTTTAGATATGCTTGATAACTAATAAGCTTCTTTAATATTCAGTATGGAGCTTTTCTGGCTACCATTAGATTTTTCAAATTTGCCACTAACTTTGCTACTAGCACATGACATTAGACAGTAGCTACTGCTTCCAGGTGTTCTGCTATACACCCTACTCCCCTTTTTTAAAAAAAGTATGAAATATGCTTCTTATACCGGTAACTTAGTCTACCCCTAATTTTTTAAATATATTTTTATTGATTTCAGAGAGGAAGGGAGTGGGAGAGAGAGATAGAAACATCAATGATGAAAGAGAATCATCGATCAGCTGCCTCTCGCACACCTCACACTGGGGATCTACCCGCAACCCGGGCATGTGCCCTGACTGGGAAATGAACCGTGACCTCCTGGTTCATAGGTCGATGCTCAACCACTAAGCCACACCGGCCAGGCAAGAATTTGTAGTTTTAAGAATAGGAATATGAAATTAAATAAAATAAGGCAAATTGAATGAAAACATGTTAGAAAGGAAGTTAATATTTGTTGCTTATTTTCTTTATGCCAAGAATTGTGCCCTCTACATAATTCTGTTCGATATTCCTGTATCATACTCTGATTACCTCTGTCCTTGTGTCTGTCACCCTATAATTGTTTACTGGTCTAACTCCCATCTTCTTGACAGCAAATATGTTTTCACCCGCATCATCAGCATTTAGCACATTGCACATAGTATTTTGTCATAATAAGCACTCATATTGTGTTAATTTTTATTCCCACTTTAAAGGTGAGAAAACAGGCTTAGAGAGGTTAGGCAATTTGTACAATGATGACTTTGCTAGTTTGTGGTAGAACAAGGGATTGAAATTGGGGTGTTTCTTAAACCTAGTGCCCTTTTTATTTTTTAAAGATATTTTAATTGCCCTTGACCAGAATCGAACCTGGGACCCTTCACTCCACAGGCTGATGCTCTATCCACTGAGCCAAACCGGTTAGGGCTATAAATGCATTTTTAAAATATCCAGAAACTTAATAGATTGAGTTTCAGATTAAGTTTTAAAATATTGTATCATTTCAGTGGTTTGTTGTTGTTGTTTTTTATTTTGTTGATGTCTTTATTTTTTTATATATATATTTTATTGATTTTTTACAGAGAAGAAGGGAGAGGGATAGACAGTTAGAAACATCAATGAGAGAGAAACATCAATCAGCTGCCTCCTGCACACCCCCTAACTGGGGATGTGCCTGCAACCAAGGTACATACCCTTGACCTGAATCGAACCTGGGACCCTTGAGTCCGCAGGCCAACGCTCTATTCATTGAGCCAAACCGGTTAGGGCTTGTTGATGTCTTTAGAATCAGGAAATTCTACAATTATTACTGAGCATAGATTTTTATAGTCTTCTGAAAATTCCTTTGTGTATCATTTTTCTTTTATTTTGGAACAAAAACAACTGAAAAAAGTGGGGAGGAGAGGATATAAGTTCTAAAGGAAACAAAAGATTAAAGTCCCTCTTTAGCCGAAACCGGTTTGGCTCAGTGGATAGAGCGTTGGCCTGCGGACTGAAGGGTCCCGGGTTCGATTCCGGTCAAGGGCATGTGCCTGGGTTGCGGGCACGTCCCCAGTGGGAGATGTGCAGGAGGCGGCTGATCTATGTTTCTCTCTCATCGATGTTTCTGACTCTCTATCTCTCTCCCTTCCTATCTGTGAAGAATCAATAAAATATATTAAAAAATAAATAAATAAATAAATAAAGTCCCTCTTTAATGTGAATGAAATTTGGCTTTTTAAAGTATGCTCTCTAAATTTTTCTTTGTAGGAGCCTCTATATTAAGTCAGTACTTGATTATATACCCAAGGACTTTATTTGATTATCCCTAATTAGTTAGGGTGATTCTGGTTGCATTAACAAAAACTGTGCTGCAAAATGACTTAAGTAGTCAGAAAATGTGTAATCTCATAACCATGGGATAAAGGTTCTTTCCATCAGTTGGATTGGGTCCACTTTAGAATTAATGTTCTACATCTGAACAAATTGTAGTTGGGAAGGGAATACATACATGGATTAGCAAAAATGTAAGGTTTCTAAACCAAATTACTGGTTACAAGAGATGGAATTACTGTGATTGGTTTTGGCTAATCAGGATCTGCCCTTGGAACTGGGGTCAAAGTCCTAAAATTTTGTCGATGCCACAAAGAGTGGGGAGAGGGGAGTGAATCGGAGGGGTTTCATCACACTGTCCACTGGAGTTTCTTAATTGCCCTTCAAAAAAAATGTGATGTAGCCTTAGCTGGTTTGGCTCAGTGGATAGAGCGTCGGCCTACGGACTGAAGGGTCCTGAGTTCGATTCTGGTCAAGGGCACATGCCCAGGTTTCGGGCTCGATTCCCAGTAGGGGATGTGCAGGAGGCAACGGGTCATTGATGTTTCCATCCCCCTGTTTCCATCCCCCACCCCTCTCTCCCATCCTCTCTGAAATCAATAAAAAAAATTTTTTTTAAATGGGATGTATAATTGACTTCCTGTCTTTCGGAATATAATTGTTCAAACAGGGTGATGGAAGCATGGGGGTTTCTTTTACTATTCTCTGCTCCATACAAATTCCGTAATAAAAAGTTTAAAAGAAAGCGAAGTGGGGCACAAGAAAATAGAGTGATGGTTGCTTATGGCAACATTTTTCTAGGTTGGTGTTTTTCCAATCATCCTGCTCAATTTCTTCTCTGCTTATATGTAGAATTAACATATAATTCTTCCTCTCAAAGCCTAATATGGATAACCTTAATTAAAGTTGACACTAATACTTTAGCACTTACATAGAAGAGCAATAGCATGGTATTGGAATGGACACAGCTTCACAGGTTTTGAAGTTACAGCTTGGGTTTCAA
>NW_005871466.1:962260-968473 GCF_000147115.1 Myotis lucifugus | reverse complement strand
CAACCCAGCGCCAGCATCAGACCATGGTTGACCACAGCTGTCAAGCCCAGCTGCACCCACATGCCAGGGACCGTGACAACCTGAGAGCTGCCTTCGGTTCAAAGACAGCTCTGCACCCACAGGAGTCTACCCCCAATGGTGCGTGAAACCTCCCCTGCAACCACAGGGCATCTCCCAGGAGTCGGCTTTCTGCTGTTAGGTCCCCTCGCCCGCTCTGCCCGAGCAGTGACAAGTTCCCTCAGGACCCTGGACACAGACTGTGCAGGTCCCGAGCCATCCCTAGCGGTGGAAGCCACGCAGGGCTCCTGATGTTAAAGGGCCAGCTCAGCCCATTTGCTAAGACGTCCCAAACGAGGGTCCTGACCCCACAGCCAGCACTTGAGGAGGCTCTTTGTTTAACGTCCACTTGAACCTCCTCCGCTTTGAGCCCAGCCCTGCACTGGGAGCCTCCTCCTGCCAGCTCTTCATTGCAGGAACCCCTGTAGGAAAGACACACCGAGGGACAGGTGTGACGGGGGACACACCACAGCTGGAACACGTGGGGGACACACCACGGCCCTCCTCCACCCTCACCAGTTACAAGAGAAAGCAAATCCCTCAGATTTGGGGTGAGATGCTCATTTTTTAATTAAGGAGAAAGTTAAACTTCTTCAAATACTATCACAAATACAGGTATCCCCCCAAAATGTATACACACTTTGTAGATTTTATCACATTTTGAAAATGAAATGTATTTTAATGAACACTGCTTTTGTAATTATTCTAAGTGTGTGCATACATTTTGGGGAATACCCTGTATTTTGAAATAGCTTTGAATTCCATATTGGGGCGAATTCAGAAGGAATGGGGAGGGAAAGGGGGAAACTGGGCAGGAAGCTATAACCATGCAAGTAAAAGCAGGAAATTGGCAGCTCATCGGAGTGGCCGACAGAACCCAGAGAGGCTCCCGACATCCACGTGTCACCTGCACCCTGAAAGTTTCCTCAAAAATGTATCGGCCTCAAAACAGAGAAAGACCAATGGTCAATAATAATGATATAGAAATACTCCATGTCAATGAACATGCATAGAAATAGTTAAAATAAATATACATTTTAAAAGCTCGGGAGCCGGCCTGGAAAGGCGCCTCACAGAGCTGAGAGGGGGAAGAGAAGCAGAGCTCAGAGGGTTCCAGGGCTGACAGCTGTTTCCACCCCCTGGGCAGCGGGCTTTTAAGCATGAACACCGTCACCATTTCTCTTTAAGATGCTTTATCGGCCTGCCCGCCTGCCTTCAAAAGGGCCCTGGGCTGGGCAGGGAGGAGCATTTTTCTGGGCCAGAGGAACAGGACTGTGGGCTCCAGTGAACCCCGAGCCCTTGGTTCCCCCCCCCCCGCCCCCAAACAAAACCACAGGCGCTTACAGGTGCCTCCGGCAAATGGCTTTGGGAGAAGAGAGACGCTCAGGAGAGCCGGGCAGGTGCTGGGCTCTGGGAACGCCTGTGGCCAGAGGGGAGGGCACGAGCCCCAGAAAATACTCGAACCTGCATTTCATCTTCCCTGACCTCTCCCTCCAGGCAGTTCCTCTATTACTAGAAACAGTAGTGACGCAGCCCCAGCCCAGCAGAGGAAGGCTGGGCCAACTCCCACCCCGTGGCTCCGGGCCGGGTCAGCAGGGCACATTGCACCACCCAGAGGCAGGGTTTCCTAGATGCGCAGGGCCCTGTGTCCCCTGCACTTGAGCAACACAGCAATGCTGCCAGGCCTGCCTCTGGCCTCTGTGTGCCCTTAGCCGGCTCTGCCCGAGCAGCCCGAGGCGGCCACCAGGGTCTCAGGGAACCGGTGTTCCTGGGCCTGGCCTGGTTAACTTAATTGGACACAAGGTCACCATGAGAAAGAACGGGCAGTTCTGGAGCCAGGCCTGTGGCCTTGCAGCCACCATGTGTGTTAACCAGGTCATGTCCTAAGCGACCTGATTAGGAGTGACTGTGCTTAAATACCCACCCAGCCCCGGTGACCACTGGGCCAAAGCCAACCTAGAAAAACATTTTTTAAAAATAAAACAGGCAGTGATTTTTTTTTCCACTTGTGAGCCAAGTAAAGGGACTAACAAGGAGAAAGAGACTACAGTGTGAAGAAACAAGAAACCAGGCACCCTTGACAGCAGTGCGGCTTGGAGAAGCCGTCGGATGGGAGCCCTCTGCTGGGGGGCGGGGGCCGAGGAGCTGTCTGCAGCCCTGTGCTCACATACCCTGCTCTCAGGGCCTCAGTTTCCACAACTAGAAAGTGATGCCTGTCCATGAATCTGCTGCTTCTCACCTCTCACTCGGAAGCCTCGCATCCAGTGCCTATGCCGCACGTATAGACAGTAGAGCTTGCAACTCCAAACGCTTTGACACACCTTACTCACATCTTATATTTTAACTGCTTTGTGGTTAACCGAATGCTTCCTCCACACGATTTATCCCTTCGACATGGGAATAAGGGCATAAAAGACATGCTGCCTCCTGCTTTGTAACCACTGCGGGGCAGGGGGAGGTGATGGGTTTGATGGGCTCTCCTCGCTGGAGCTCTATCCGGACTCTAGGGTGCTGAGCCCCAGGCTGTCACACCTGCAATGTCTCTGAGAAGGGGGGCAGGGGTGGCTGGGCCTCTGGGAGATGCCCAGGGAGAGCTGCTTGGGGACCTGGCTGGTGGCCCAGAAGCCACAGCAGAGGAGGCTGTGTGGGGCGCTCTCTGGAGCTCTGGGCCAGAGGATTCTTGCATAATTGGGGGTGGGGGATTCAAGAGGAGACATGGCTTCCCTCTAAGAAGGCACGTGGAGCTATGCGCCTACCCTCTCTCTGAGCCCGGGCGTCTGTTCTGCAGGTGTCAAATGTGAATATTTAGTTAGTTGAAGAGTGTGACGTGCCGAATAAACGCAAACTGACATGTGATTAGAGACTTCTGGTCAGAGAACGGAGCATGGCCCCTGACCCCGGAGGAGGCGGGTGGACAGTAGTGTGGGGTGAAGCCATGCGGCAGCCAGTGCTGGATGGGCTGGGGGAGGAGCAAACCTACATGGTAGGAGGACGTCCAGCCTACACCTGCTATTTTGTAAAATGCCTAATGCAAAAAATAAATAAATAACTAAGTAAAATAAAATAAAATGCCCAACGCTCACTTTCAGCATTCCACATGCAATTTCCCCTCTTAGGTGACTCCTCGATGCTAAGAATTACGGTGCAGCACGTGTCAGGACAGAGAACAGGCAAACGGTGGGACTGCCTTCGAGGTCGGGAGGGGCGGCTGGACTTGCCCGACTTTGATTTACCAGCTGGGTGCAGGTCTACGAGCCAATATGCAGCATTTAAAATGCGCACATACCAATAGGCCAAGGCTTCCACATCCATGCGAACACACACGTCTATTCCTTCACAGCAGCAGACTTGTGCGCATGAAGGTAGGTGTGCAATGCCCTGTGTACACCTACATGTTTCGATGCGAGCCGTGTACATGCACGCAGCACACGCGGGGGGAACTGTTGGCCATGTGCCTGGAATAAGTCACAAAGTTGGAACATAAAAGCTGACGGAAGCAGCAGGGCTGTATCTCGTTTTGTACTTTCTGCGCTTCTACTCGTCAGGCGCCGCGTTTCAGGTCTGTGGTTTGAGAAAGAAGCTGCTGGGCCCGCCATTCCCAGGGCCCGTGGCCTTGAGGAAGCCAGGCTGTCACATGGCTGTGGCTGTTGCTATGTTTTCCTAATGCGTTGCCCTGCTGTTATTTTCCCCAAAGTTTAATAAATGATGTTTAATAAGTTATTTTGCTCCAAAATAGTACTTTCTGGAGCAAAGTTGAAGCGCTATCTTGCTGGTGAGCTTCCAGAGAGAATGAGAGCGCATTTCTTCTCCTTCCAGATCGGGGGACCAGGGGCCTCTCTCCGTCCACACTGGGGCAGGGCCTCCAAGGAAGCCTGGGCTGGAGCTGGAGACCGCTATTGCCAAACAAATTCACCAAGTAAACTCACTGGGAGTCAGCAGACTCAAGGTCAGGAAGACTTGCACCCAATTCAAACATCTGGACCGAAGCCGACACTCGCTTGTTAAGAGCAGACAGACACTCAGCCTCTTCCCATCGCCCATCAGTTGAGGACTCATGACCGAAAGTGGCCACGTGCTCAGGGCTGGGCCGAGAGCAGACAGTGGAGGGGTGGCCCTGAACCACACACGCACTCCAATCTGTGGCTTGGCCCCATGTCCGGCCGTGGACCAATCACTGGGAAGCTTCTGAACGGGAATTCAGATTCCAAGGCGTTACGCTCTGTGGGACAGAGAAGAGGAGTGTGGGGAAAGAGCAGGTCTGGGACTGAAGGCAGCACCTCAGAGACCAGCCTAGTGGGGGCCTCGGGGCCTCAGCTTACTCTTCTGTAAAACGGGAAGACTGCACGAGGTTATCTCGTCTCTATCATTCCGGGAAGTCAGAGAGGGCCCGTTATCTAAGGGAGGGACAGGACGTGCCGAGGCAGAGAGGGGGCAGAATGAGTATGAAGGCCCTCCCACTGGGGGAGGCTATCAGAACAGGGGCTTTCAAACGCCGGTCCCTCTCCATCAGGAGATCATACAATTACTTAGACGGGGCCATATCCCACCAGTTTTTTACAAAATAAAATAGGACAGAATAGGAAATATCACAGTGCTGGGCTCAAAGGTAGCACTACTAGTATATAAGGATAAGCCATTACTGTCGTCATTGTTGCTGTTATTATTTCTATTGTAGGTCATGGTCCAAAGTTTGAATTACAGTTACTTTTTTGGGTGTCGATTGTCTCTATTTCTGTACTGGAATGTGAGCTCCATGCATTAGGGACTTCTGACTGGTTAACTGAGAGCTGCAGCTCTGAAACAGTGCCTGGCACAAGGTAAATGCTCAATAAATATCTGTATGACAAATGAATAGGTCTCACTGCATGAAACATTTGTTCCAAACATCCATCTCTTCCCTCTTGGCCAGTCGACCCAAGTGTGAGGTCGGGCAGGTGAACTCTGGGCTCGGAGGTGTGGGCCTTGGCCAGCAGCAGGCGGACAGCCAGTTCCTCGGGTGTTGAAAGTAAAGCTCTGGGGGCGCGGCCGGCACATGGGAGGAAGCTGCGGTCCCTGCGTGGGGCCGTCCCCACCGTAACTGATCCCCATGATTCTCCTTCCTGGAGCATCCCCGCTCCTGCCCCCACCTGGCAGGGACGGAAATGGGCCTCCTCCTCCTGACCTGCTCTTCACGGCGCCAAGGCCCGGCCCTGACCCCGTTCTTTCTCAGTGACATTCCTGGGAGAACCCGAGTCTGGGCTAATGAGCGGAACAGACCAAGAGCTGCAGGACTCCAGCACCTGTAACCGCGAACCGTGGTCCCTACAGGGTGTTGCCTGGACCAGCAGCATCAGCATCCACCTGGGAGCTTGTAGGAAAGCAGATTCTTGGACCTGCTCAGACCAAATGGACCGGAACTCGGGGTGGGGCCCGCCCTCCAGGTGAAGCTCAAGGCTGAGAACCGCTGCCCTCACCGGTGAAGAAGGACAAGGTGTGACGGGCCCACCTGGCAGCTGCCCCTCTGAGGAGAGTCAGGGCTGACCCGTGTTTGGGAGGCACTGGAATTCCGTTGCCAGGGTTTCCCGGGGTGAGAGGGGAGAGCACAGGGAAGGTGGTGAGGGGCATTGTTAGGCCCTGCCCACCTCCCCACCCTTCCTTCCAGAGGGAGAGGAGGCCACGTGACCAGACCCTGAGCGTGGGAGGCGGTAACGGAGGCATTTGCCAAAATACCGGAGTGGGAACAGGCCCCACCTGCGAGGTCAGAGTTCTTCCAAAGCCCCGATGGCAGGACCCTGAGCTCACCTGCTCCTGGGAACCACGGCACCCCCAGAGTCCACTGCTCAGGGCCCTCGCCCTTCGTTCTGGGCCCCCCGGGGCAAGAAGGCGGCTGCCATCCCATCGCAGCCACAGCGGCCTCTGGAGAGGAGCCTCACCCTCAGCCCCTGGAGGTGGTTTCAGGCGGCTCCTGGACACAACGTATCCGTTGTGATATTTGTTTTCATAGTTTATGGTGAGCCACGTTAGTTTTCCCTTTCTGCGAGTCTCAGGATGTTTCTTTTAAGAACAGATTTTAGGTTAAAAAGTAGTACTTGGGACAAAAATTGTGCAGGTGGGAATGATGCAATCTGGGGCTACCCTACCCACCCCACCAAGGGCTGTGTCTCTTCCCTGAGGGGC
>NW_005871466.1:940335-962160 GCF_000147115.1 Myotis lucifugus | reverse complement strand
TTAGGACATTTCAGCCCATGTGTGGTATGCATACGTGTATACGTGTATGTGTGTGTACATGTAGCTATGAATCCTCTTATGGTCACCTCAGGACGCAATAAATAGCATGAGCTACTTTCTACATGTTCACTCTCTTCCTAACTTTGATCACTGGATGTTCTGTTCAGCGGGTCATAGAGGAGGAAGGCCACTGGAGCCCGCAGTTGTTTTGCAACGGGATTTGTGTTTTAATGACACCACTGAGTCCCCACCTGTTTAACAAACGGTTCTCAGCAAAATCACCAGGGCTCTCAATAATCACAGCGGGCGTGGGGTGAGCGATGGGGAAGGGGCCGCTGCGCAAAGCCCGTGCCCACAGGGACACCTGTGAGGGGAAGTGGCCATGGGATCGCCCTGTGAAACCGGGAAGACCGCAGCCCTGAGCTGGACCCGCAGTCACCTAGTCTGGTGTCACGCTGGGTGCACAGCAGCACCCCACGCACTACATACCGGCTTTGCTGTGTGGCCGAGCCGGGCCTGGCAGAACTAGTCCTCCTTGGCAAAGCCCCCAGGGAGGCCCTGGGCTGCGGGTGACCTCCCTCTGGCCAGGGGTGAGGTGCGTGAACTGGCGGGGTGAAGATGGGAATGAGGCCAGTCTGTGTTAGGTGGCTTTCCCTCCCGTTACCAGCTCTGTTCCCTTCTTTAAGCCACATCCTCAGGGGAAGGGGGCCTCTCCGTGCTTCTCCCAGCCTCTCTGTGAGGAATGGGTCCTTCCCAGGGGCCCCTGCAGCCAAGACCCGAGGAGCACTCTGCCAGGCTACGCCCCCGACACGGCCCGCCCCATCTCCACCCCATGCTGGGGCCTCACAGACTCACATCCTTCTTTCTCCCAAAGTGATACAAGGTCACCTGGTAAACACAAGGGGCAAGGTGCCCACATGCTTTGCGAGGGCTGGGCTGGCCTGCTCCCGCTCCCCGAGCAGTCCTCCTGGCTCTGCATTTTAGACACAGTGCTTCCTTCCCCTGGGGTTCCAGGTCAAGAGGAAAGGAGGCGCATCCCTGTGATGCCGGCACCTGGGAAGGGCTCATGCAAGCTCCCAAAGTGCCGTGGGAGCATCTCTTCCCAGCTCCACGGAGTGTGATCATGGGACACCTGCCGTGGAAGGAGTATTTACACCACAGGTATTGGCAAGACCATGACTCAGGCTGCTTTTCTAGAGACAGCTATTTACCCTTTGCCAGCAGCCCAGCAGCCCTTCGCCCAGGCTGTGCGGGGGTTCACCCTGCACCCCACCCAGGCTGCAGCACCAAACTGCAAAGACCAGGCTGAGCAAGGTGGCTTCTGTGCCAATCCGGTTCACACACATCGTCTGGTTTGACCTTCACAGCCCGCCAGGACCTTCACATCCTGTGGCAGGTGAGGAAGGAAGGAGGTGGGGCGGGCCGAGGGCAGAGCTGGCCGGGCAGGTCCTGGCCCAGGCTTCCTGCTCCCAGGGCCTCTTCCCAGCAGTGGCTGCGGAGCTCTGAATAAAAATGAATTTGTTTAGGACGCCATCTGTGAGCCGTGATGGAAGAGAGAGCTGTGACTGTGCGGGGAGAGGAGCAAGCTCAGGCCCCCGGAGATGAGTGCTTAGGAAAAGGATTTCCTGAGGAAGCGACTTTGGAGAAAGTTTCTGGCTGGGAGCGCTCCCTCCCACACTGGCGCTCAGGCGGCCGCCACCGCTGGCTGCCTTGCAGCGGCCCTCCCATCGCAGGAGTCCAGGCGTCTCAGGAGGCCAGAGGGCGGTGGGAAGCTCGCGGTCCCCTCCCTCAGCCTGGCCCAGGCCCCGGTGTCTCCCTGCCTCTATTTGACCCCGTCTAGAAGGTCAGGAGGGCAAGATGAAGGGGGTGAAGAAATACGCAAGCCTGTTGGCCTCGCATCCCAGGCTGCCATAACAAAGTAGACACACTGGATGGCTTCAAACCACAGAAATTTATTCCCTCCCAGCTCTGGAGGCTAAACGTCCAAAACACAGGTGCCAGCAGAGCTCCCTCTGAGCCTGGAGGGAGGCTCCTCCTCGCTTTTTCCAGTCCCTGGTGGGCGCCAGCGACCCCGGGCTTGTGGCAGAACCGCTCGTCTCTGCCTGGTCCTCACGTGGCCTCTCTGTCTGTGTCTCTCTTCCTGTGAGGACATAGTCATATCGGACCAGGACCCGCTCTGCTCCAGGATGACCTCGTCTTGGCCAATTCCACCACAGGTACTGGGGTTAGAACTCTTGACATTCGGGGGAGCACAGTTCAGCTCCTTACCCCCACAATTACTGAGTGCGCCCATGCTCAGCCCCAGCGTAGCTGTCACAGAGGGGCACCGCTGGGCTGAGGGCAGGGCCGCCAGGCAGGGGCAGCCCAGGCAGCAGTACCCGTGGGGCTGAGAACGGCTTCACGCAGACTAAGGGGTCCCGGACACCGGCAGCCCAGCAGCTGCAGAGTGAGGCGGACAGGGCACTGGGAGCTGTGCCACAGACGGTCCACGCCGGGCAAGCGCTACCTACTCTGAACTGTTGCCGGGGTCAGTGGGTGGAAGCCAGGCATGTCCACCACCAGCAGGCTCCCTGCCTGGAGAGTTTCCTGAGTATTTCGTGGAAAGTGCCCCTCCCAAAGCTTCTCCTGGAAGAGGGTCAAACACGCCGGCCCCGCCAATAACACTGCCAAGGACGGACACCAAGTCACTTCACCGCAGAGAGAAGCTCACCACAGGCGGGTCCCTGTGCTCCACCCAGAATAGCTGAACGGTGGGCACTGGGGCTCAGAGGTGCCAGGGCCTCGCCGGGCAAAGCAGTGAGAGCTCCCTGTCAGTGGAGGCACTGAGTCTGGCCTTGAACTCAGGAGGTCGGATTCTAAGACCCTGAGCTTTCCTGAGCTCCTTCAGCTCCACTGCTCGCCACCATCCTGCGTCCAGCAAAGCACCCCTCCGCCTGTCCCCAGCCACCTGGCCTGGTCATCTGCCGGCGAAGCACAGAGGGGGTCAACTCAAGCCCCTGGGCTTCACTCCGTGTCCCTTCGGTGCCCGAGAGGAAGGGAAGGCGTGCGAGGGGGATCCCCCCCCCCAACTAGCTGCTGGCCATCTTACTAGGAGCCGAGTCTGAGAGCAGCAAATCAGAGGGCCCGGAGCTGCCCAGACAGAACCTCAGCCAGCTTCTCAGCCTCAAGGCCATGACCTCCCCTCCCCAAGAAGGGAGAGGACAGATCCCTGTCCCTCCAGCAGCGCTAGCAGGGATTCTGTGCGATGCTGTCTCCTCTGAGAACAGGTGGTGACTTAGTCCCCCTTCCTCAGCAGCTGGCATCCAGCAGGCTTCCAATGGCCGGGTGAGGACATATCGAAAACAGGCGCACAGCAAGGAACTTAGCGAATGTCAGAGTGCCGCTTGGTTGTGACCGTAAGCTGGTGCCTCACCCTGTGAAAAGCCAAACCCACAGCTTCCCGGAGCCGGAGTGCGTTTCCTGCTGCCATCACGCCGGGGCCTTTTGCTAAGAACAAGTTTTCCCCGTTTGAGGCCCTCGGGTTTGGGGCCTCTGGCAAACAAGGCACTTCTGCTTTTGACAAGCAGCTTCCCCTTTTCTGGAACCTGCTGGACCCCCACCCCACCCCGGCCCCGCCAGCGACAGCCGCTCCTCGCTCGCTCACTCACTCACTCACGGCTGAGACCTGCAGCCAACAGCCCAGCTCTCCTCTGACAGCCTTAGGCTTCTCGGAGCCGAGCACCCATGGAGACGTCTATACTCCCGTCCAGCAAAAAGGACAGGCTTTTGGTTTCATGCTCACTGTTAAGCCGCTACCATTCACCCTGGGCATCTGTGGGGCCCAGGACACCGCCCGGAGGTCTCCTGCATCGGGGGCCCGAGCGAGGGAGCGAGTGCTTCCACACCTCACGCCCGCGTCTTACTCCGTGTCATCATCTGTGAGCTGCGAGCACCTCTGAAACTCACGCCTGGCACCCCTCCGTTCTCCAGGGGCACAGACTCAAAGGGGAGCAGGGGCCATGCCCTGACTCTGCGCTGGTGAGGGGCTCCCCTCGGCTGGAGAGCAGGCGGGGGGCAGAGCCAGCCGGAAAGGCAGCTCCGAGGAGACTTCAGTGAGCCAGCCCCAGGGAGGGCAAGGCCAGAACGCCAGGTCGGGCCTGCCCGCTCCCGCTCCTCGGTCTGGAACGCCTGCCTAAGGGCGGCGACAGGCCATGCCTGGTGGTGAGCAGACGGCCCCCGGAGCACGGGCGTCCAGAAAGCGGAAGAGAAGCTCTTGGCTTCAGCAAAAGCGGGGGAGGGGGATTAAAATCTCAGGGTAGCCAATAAAGTAACTGCAGTTTTGAAACTTAGCTGTTTAAAAATGGTCCTTAGGTACATTTAAATAATTTCAATGGCTTTATATGATGGCTGGGCCAGATATTAGGTTGATTCTATAAGGTTATCACTTTTTTTAGGTTAGAAAAATGGGGAACAATGGGTATTTCATACAGTGTAACCTAATATCAACTTCTTTTCACTGCTGAGCAAAAGGACACAAGAAGACAAAGGATGAATATGACTCAAACCAAGACCTTCTCCCTCCCAATCCAGGCTCGTCCTACCAAACCACAGAGCTTCCTGTCTCCAAACCACGACCCATCAGGCCCTCCCTCCTGTCACAGACAGAAGCCAGTGACCTGCCCGAGGACACTTGGGGATTTAGCCAAAGTCCACTCGTTTGTACCCAAGTTCACTTCTCATCCACGACACCACAATGAGGTGCCCGACTGGGACGATAAGGAGGAGGCCACCTGGCCCGGGCCACAGGCTCTTACTTTCCTACATGAATCTCCAAGGAGCTTGATTTAAGCTGTAAATTCTGGAAAATTGAACCCAGTACATTCTTTGTTTCCTAGTCTCTCTCTCTCTCTCACTCTCTCTCTCTCTCTCTCTCTCTCTCCACACACACGCACACACGTGCACACACGCACACACATGCACACACGTGTGCACACATGTAACCTCCAGTGCTCGAGAAGCACATGCTCCCAGGGGCTGCTTGTGAGGCTGAGGGTGGTGTGGTCGTCAGCCTCCACCAGGGGCCCCATGGGAGGCCTGGCTGGAGAGCCCCCGCCCAAAGCGCCCCTCCCTGAGCACCGTGCATGTCCCCTGGCACGTCTTGGACACCTGGAGACAGAACGGGGCCCTGGGAGGAAGAACCGTGTGATAACTATGCAGCCCCAGGCCTGCAAGGGTCAGGCCAGGGGCTCTGGCCTCCGTCAGGGGAGGAAGAGCAACTGCCTGATGCTTCACGGGGCCTTAACGCCCTTCTGGGTGAGGCCACGAGCTGGACGGCCCCTGTGCAGCTGAGCTGGGCCTGGAGGCAGCTCTCCTGGCTCCCCTGCACTCAGCTCACGAGGACTGGCAGGACTCAGGGTCCCTGTCCTCTGGGCCACCTCCTCTGCTTCCCAAACCACAGAGCCAGGGGACACGCAGGGGCTCAGATCCTCCGCAGTCAGCTTCTCTGCATGGCTCACGATGGCACCAGGACCTGCTCCTCCCGGGCTGAGGCTGAGCTCCAGGATCCCAGCCACCCCACCAGCCACACCCGTCTGTCCACACTCCACTGTCTGTATCGCATTGTCCTCACACCCCACCGCCCACACCCCACCGCCCACATCCCACTATGAGACAGCAGGAAGATCAGGTGCATGTGGGATGCACCGTCAGGGAAGGGGCGGAGGAAAGGAAGGAAAAGTGAGGGCTCTATTCCCAAAAAGGACCGGGAATAGAGCCCAGCTCCACGCCCCCACCCAGCACACAGACCAAGGAGATCTGTTCGTCTATTTGCTTCAATAGGACGCATCCAGCCCAATGATCCTTATTTACACCCCGTCTTCACCACAGAAGGAGGCTGCAGTGCAGTCAGATTAAATACATCCTAGGGAGGAGCAACCGCAGCCAGAAACACCGAGCAGGGCGGGCCCAGGAGTGAGGCTGTGCCCGAAGCCGTGAGTCCTATGCCCTGGCAGACACCGCCACACATCTCGCTCTTGGGGCTTCTGCAACATCGTGGCCAAGCAAGAAGATGCTGGCATTGTAACCATTAGACCTCATTCCAGTTTGCCCCACGGTATGTCACTGGCTTCTCATACCAGCCCTCAGGTAGGGTCCTCATTGCTAGTTTACAAACGAAGCGACTGGTCAGCGATACCAAGGTGCTCGTCTGGTTAGAGAGGCCGCAGGAGGGACACCCAGCTCCCCAAGGCCCAGCTCGTTGTCATGATCTTTACAAGGAAGGGTCCTGGGGGCACTCGGGGTGAAAGGCCACGCCCATCCTGGATGCTCGCATCACCCCATCCGGATGCGAAGGGAAAAGGAGAAGCAATCTTGCAGGAAAGAGCATGGAATATGGACACAACCACACCTGCTTTAAACGTTGCCCTCACCCGCGGTGCACCTTGGGCAAGTCACTCAGTCTACCTGAGCCTCAGTTTCCCCAACTGTTAACCCGGGGGAATAATATGAAAAGGGCAGAGTGGGTCAAGAGTTAAATGACAAAATATGTGAAAGGGGCTGTCATGGTGCCAAGCACTGAACACGGTGCCCAATCAACGAACATTTCGTGACTTCCTTCTAGGGCAGCAGTTCTCAACCTGTGGGTCGAGAACAACGAAAATACATCCTGCATATCAGATATTTACATGACGATTCATAACAGTAGCAAAATTAGTTATGAAGTAGCAACGAAAATAATTTTATGGTCGGGGTCAACACCACATGAGGAACTGTATTAAAGGGCTGTGGCCTTAGGAAGGTTGAGAACCACTGTTCTAGGGGGACCTAAGAGCCTGAGAAGCAAGCAGATCAGCCAGAGCACAGGGACGGTGTCCCCACGGGAACGCGCCCTGCCAGCGCCTCCTGGCCTGTGTGGCAACACAGGGAACAGAACTGGGTCAGAAGGCAGGTTTTTCAAGCTTGGCGGAATCTCGCTGTCATGAAACAAAGAATGGGGATGGATACAGGGCACGCAGACCAAAGAAGCAGGAAAGTGGGTGACAAGAGAAGCTACTGGTTTGCAGCCAAGAGTCTTCAGTGTCGGTCTTTTTATTTCAGCTCTATATGAAAGCCGGTATTCCTTGGGAACCCGAAGACAAACCAGTACAATTTTTGGAAAGTAACATTAGAAAAACACCCTAAGGCCCCTCAGCTCTCAGTTAGCTAAGGGCTGATCGCTGCTGTTAAGGAATGTTTGCTGGGGAGGAAGGGTGGTTAGAAGCAGGGGCTATGAAGGTAAATCGGGGTCCTGGTGACATTCAGGACCTTCCTTCTCTTGCCATAAGGCTCCCCGCTGCAGCACTGAGGCGCACAGAGCTTGGCCCTGAGGTGCACCTGGCTGAGGGGGACCTACTAGCACTCGAGGTCCAAGAACCGACTTCAGACTCAGCACCTACAGTCAGCCCAACAGTGCTGGGAGGCAGACACCCTCGTCCCCCCCACACATGTCCTCCAGGCTGTGGGGCACAGTGGTTTGGTGTGGGGATCAGTTGCCAGATAGCTGGGGCTTGGAGCCTACAAGATTTCCCACCTGTCCAGCCACCGTGGCTCAGTGATTGAGCATCGACCTATAAACCAGGAGGTCACGGTTCGATTCCTGGTCAATCCCCAGTGTGGATCTCTCATCATTGATGCTTCTCTCTCTCTCTCTCTCTCTCTCCCTCTCTCTCTCTCTCTCTCTCCCCTCTCCCTTCCTCTCTGAAATCAGTAACAATATATTTTTAAAAAAGATTTCCCACCTGGAGAATGGGGACAATAATGGCATTGGCTCACTGGCTCAAGTAAGCTGATGCACGAACATGCTCCAGGCGTGCTGGTTCGGTGACTATTAGCTTTTTATTATTATTATTATTGGCCACCATTCCTCCTTCTCTCTCCTCAAGGCTGACCTTGAGAATCACGTGATCCAAGTGCCACCTCGATGAAGCCGTGCAGGGCAGGCACTATCGCTCCTCCCAGCCGTGACCTTCGTTTCCTGCCACCAGGAAGGGATGGGACTGAGGAGACCGGTGCCCGGCTGCCCGCCCTTTGCAAGGACATAGCCCAGGCTGAAGAAGGTGACCTTGTCCAAGGTCGGGGGCAGTCCTCACCTGATGAATGACTGGCCAACCCAGCAAAAGTCAGAACTGAGACCTCATCAGAGCCCAGCCTCTCCTCTACCTGCCCCTGCCCCCTTCCCTCCCCAGGAGTCACCCAAAGTCACCTGTGTGCCTATAGACCTCCCACACCGCCCCCATCTCTCAGCCCATCTGTCCAACATTCAGCCCATGACCTGTGATAAGAAGGCAGGTGGAGCTATCGGCTTCTTGTCACTTTAAGAAATAGAGAGAGTATTTTACATTTGCCTGTGTGCGTGCCTGGAGCCTCCTGTCATTTCTGTAGTTTAATATTTTCTCAGGAATGAACTAGGGGGGCTTGGTGGGCATTTAAATACCCACATCTCCTCCAAATTTGAAATTCTAAGTGACCCCTCCCCTCCCTTTCCCCCTTCCCCCTACTCGTAGGAAGTAGTGGGGAGACTTTGGTGCCTGGGAAATCCTGCCTCTTGGGGGTTCTAGATCGTGGCAACCATCTGACCCATTGCCGCTGGCAGACAGGCGCCCCTGGAACTCACTGTGGTCACTGCTGGGCGTCAGTGACCTGAGAGCTTTCTAAAGGTGCAGAGGCTGGGTCTGACTTCTGAACCTAAGGAGCGTGGTGGGAGCTGGGAGCGCATGCAGGGAGGGCCCTCCGTGTGGGACGTGCTGGGCGCTCTGAGGAGGGGCTGATGCAGACGGCTGGATGCAGGAGCGGCCCAGCCTCTCCACCCGGAGGGTCCCCTTTCCTGCAAGGCTGGGGCGCATGCAGATCCAGCCATCCGGGCCTACAGCAGTCAAGGGAAGTATTCAAATCTCTCAGATATAGGAAGCTCGGAGGACCAGGTCCGAGGAGGGGCTGGACGCCTGTGTCTCTCTCGCCTGTCACAGACAGAGCCAGGAAACTTGGGCCCCTGAGGCATCTGAGCGCCGGGTCACGGGGTGGGTGTGTGGGCAGTCACTGCACCACCTGCCCAGGGAATGTACTTCTGGGCGCGGCAGCTCTGGTACCAACGGATGCTCCTTTGGGAACCAGTGACCAGAGGCCGGGCCTGAGCTGCACGTGGTGGGGAACACAGATCCAGAACCGGCAGGAAACAGACAGCTACTCCTGTGAAAGGCGAGTCTGAAAGGAAACAAGACAACGGTGGTGGCGATCACTGAGATCTCAGCCTGCAAGCAGTGCTCCGCCTCTCCCTGGACTTTCACACCAGCCAGGAGGCAGCTGGGCGGGCTTGGGGGAGGCTGTGGAGGCAGGTGTGACCCGGGAGCCTGTGGGTACTGTGTTCAGCTTCCAGGTAAAGTCTTCCAGGGTCAACTTCTGCACCCTCCACCCCAACGCTCAGCAGCCCACCCCGAAACTTGGCCCTCGAATCTCAGGTGGTCTTCCCCACGGGCCCCTTTCTGGCCGAGAGGAAACCGACATTCCCAAAGTACCACCTGCTTTTTACCCATGAATCTCCTTCCATTCTCCCCGTCCCTGTGCGGTGGGACTGCGATCCACACTCACACGGTGAGATCCGCGCTCAGAAAGCATCAGTGAACGGCCCCAGAGGACACAGGAGTGAGCGATAGACTTGCAGCTGGTCTCTGACACCCACACTCCCGCTCCGCCCACACAGCCCTCTACAGCAGTGGTTCTTAACCTTGGCTGCACATTAGAATCACCTGGGAATCTTTTTAAAATCCTGATTTCTGGGCCTCATCCTCCGGAAATTCTGTTTCTTTGTTATGGGGGTGGGGCCACAACATTAGTAACAAAGAAACAGAACTTCCGGAGGATGAGGCCCAGAAATCAGGATTTTAAAAAGATTCCCAGGTGATTCTAATGTGCAGCCAAGGTTGAGAACCACTGCTCTACAGAGTCCATGAAAACATCAAAGGATTCTGTTCTCAAGAATCTGGCACAGCCCTGGCCAGGCGTCTGAGCTGGCTGGAGTGTCATCCCGAACACCAAAAGGTTGCGTGTCTGATCCCCAGTCGGGGCAAGTACAGGAGGCAACTGGTCAATGTTTCTCTCTCTCTCTTTCTCCCTCTCTCTCTAAATAAAAACATCCTCAGGTGAGGATTTAAAAACACAGCAATGCCTCCTGTGGTTTGAAGGTGGTGAGGCCGAGGCTGCCACCTGACCTTGGGCCAGTCACCCCGAGACTGCTTCCAATCACAGACTATCACGCACCTAAAACACCTCCTTAGCAGTCAATTACTCTGAGCGAAAAGCTCAGGTACTTTCCCAGGGAGGAGATGGAGGAAAAAAAGGAGCTAACACAATAATGTTCCTTAAAAGTGCATCGGACTGACCCTATGATTTGCTTGACATTTTTCTCTTTGCCATCGTTGGCTCCTATAAGATTTGTCAATATTCGATTCACTGGCGTTTTTGGAATTAGCTCACAGAGTTAACTAAGCACCTGGACCCAGACCCCACATTTTTTTTTCTTCCCTCAGTGTTGCTTGGCTTCTGCTTTCCTCGCCACGATCATCAGCATCAGCGTTAGGGTTGGCCACGTAGGAGGTATTTCCTTGAGGCTGGGATGTGAGAAGGTATGGATGCACTCCATCCTCAAAGGGGTGTTCAGCCTAATTAAGGAGACAACTCTGAAGCACCATCCCAGTTCCAGAATGTTCCACGGGGTCAGCTGAGACCTCTGCTGTGACTGCTCCACAATCTCTCTCCCTCTGCCCTACCTGGCTTTCCTTCCTCCCCTGGACTCTCAAGAGCCCAAACTACAGGCACAGAATCATTGGGAAAGAATAATTTTGGGGTGAAGGTAACAAAGGTCATTTGATCATTACTAAACAAGGAAGATAACCACGTAGGTCCACTTGACTTTAGCCACATTTTATCATCAACTCTAGGCCTGGGTACCAAGCCTGCAGAACTCTGCTTGGAGTCTGACGCTGCCACATCTAGAGAAGGAGGAGATGGATGGAGGAGAGACAGATGGTGCAGACCTGGAGCCTGGTTCTGCGTGGAAAAGACTCGATGCTCCCTCACTGCTTCCCATGGCTCCGGCTTTTGAGCCGGCAAAACCCAGAACTGCTTTGAAATCGTTTTCTGACAGGCCTGGCCCGACGAGCAGTATTCCTGGCAGAGAGCCAGGCGGGCCAGGCAGACGGGGCTGTGGCTCCCCAGAGCCTTCCCTTACCTGTGGCCACAGATGCCCTCTGCCAGAGGGGTCTCCCTCTTCCCGACATTCCTCCAAGAGAAACCCCAAGATTTCCTCCCTGCTTTGCCACTGGCCAGGTGGCACCTCGGGCAGGTCGCTGAGCCCCTCAAGGCTGCATCCCCAGTGTGAAGTGGCCCAGGGCTTGGCCTCCACCCTCTGGCTCCACGCACACTCTGGGCCACTTCTGCACCTGGCAGGGAGGCCACCTGGCCGAATTGCTCCCTCAGAATTTGGGGGTGCTGACCAGCATTTTCCTGTCTTTGAGCCGAGAATATTCTATTACCTGCGCCCCAAGGTCATTTTGGAAATCTCAAAATACACTTTAGCAAGCAAAGAAGAGTGGTGAAGGGGAGTGTCAGAGGGCAAACCTCTCCCCTGACACTCATCTTCGGGGATGAGACTGAGAGGTCAGCGGTGCTCCCGAGCGCCCAGCTTGGAAGGACCCGGCTCCGCTGCTCGCCCGCACACTTCTCCCCTCGCCCTCACTCATGGGCCCTCGAAGCCCATCTGCCCCCGAGAAAGCACCGTATCCACAGTCAGGTGCTTGACTGTTGGAGACCTCAGAGTGCAATCCTCACATATATTTGTATGTATAAAAATGTAAAAAATACTACAAACAGTATGCACTGCTATATGTTAATTATATCATTATGCTTACTTATAGAATATATTAAGTATTTAATAACACTAATTATATAATACTAGAAGCCTGGTGCATGAATTCATGCACGAGTTGGGTCCGGCTGCCCCTGACCTGGGGTGGAGACAGCTGGGGGGAGGCGCTGTGGGTGGTTGGCAGGCCGGCCCCGCCCCTAGTCGAACTCCCAGTCGAGGGGACAATTTGCATATTAGCCTTTTATTATATAGGATATTCACCTGTATGTGACCTTAATGTACTAATTATATTATAGCCGAGTAATATATTAATAGATTATAATTATACTAGATGCCCAGTGCATGAAAATTGTGCACTGGGGGGTGGGTCCCTCAGCCCAGCCTGCGCCCTCTCGAAGTCTGGGAGCCCTTGAGGGATGTCCCACTGCCCCACAGACGGGAGAGGCTCCCACCACTGCTGCTGGGGCTTCTGGCTGAGCGGCGCTCCCCCTGTGGGAGCGCACTGACCACCAGGGGGCAGTTCCTGCATTGAGTGTCTGCCCCCTGGTGGTCAGTGTGCATCATAGCGACTGGTCATTCTGCCATTCGGTCGATTTGCATATTAGCCTTTTATTATATAGGATATTAATATTATACAAAATAATAATAAGAAATGCAATTAACATATTGGTTATCATATATATTCTCATATATCAATTTTTATATATTATAAATATTGTTTCAGGTCACTACATTTGGGATGCTTTAAGAGCAGCAAAGTGAACTGATGTGTGTCATGTGCCCCAGTCCCTCTGGAGACTGTAAGCCTTGTGAGGGCGCAGGCCCTGCCAGCCTTGGTCACAGTTACACCCTCTGAGTCTCACACGGCACCTGGCACACACAGGCTTTCAGTAACTACACTACCTCGGTAAGAAACAGCTCTACAGTTCTGGATGGAAGAACCAGCATAAGATTTCTGGATTCCTGGTTTAGTGTTTATCCTAATATTCAGTTATTTAAAAAACAAAACAAAAAAGAAAGAACTAGAGAAATTATTTACTTTTGAGACAAGAAGATTAAAGAATAGCCTTCAATGACCTTCACCTAAAAAGGAGCCAAGGGTCTGGAGATCTGGTCAACCCCAAGGGCAAATAGCTTGCCAGACCAGGTATTTCATCCTTCGTGTGCCCCTCATGTGGGTGAGAACCGCCTACCCAGCAGTCCTGCCTCCCATCCTCAGGCTGCCTGGACCAGTCCTGGGGCATCAAAAGCCTGGGGCTGGGGCTGGGCCAAGCAGAGCCATCAAAGACCCAATTAAGGGTTTCAAAACACAACAGAGAGTTTTGTTGGCAGATTGGGCTGGAATGGCTATGAGCGTAACGGCCTACACTTCTTTCTCTAAGGTAAGAATAATGACATTGGTACCGACAGCAATACTATCTCACAGGTTATTTCAGAGATAAAGAGAAACAGCTCATGTGAAAGTAGATGCCTGGCACATAGCAAGTGCTCCATCAATATTAGCTCAGTCTGATGGCAACCAGTTGATATCTGATCATCAATCATATAGATCAGTCACAGCCGCCATAAAAAACTACCCACTGAGCAGCGTCTGAATTTCGAGGAGGGAGAGCTCTCTGGGTGCTTACTGTACAACATGCTATGGGCAAGAACTGACCGGTAACGACAGCTTCAAGCCCACGACCCAGTGGCTGTAGTGTGGCCGCTGCCAGGAGCGGGCTGCACGTAGGTGGAAGGTTTCCACGTTAACCCAACAAACAAGTGTCTTCCCGGATGATGCCTGCCAGTCTCCTGGATGCTGCACAGGGAGTGGGCTGGGCTCCCTCTCCTCGCCTCTCCACCCCCAGCCCTGGGACTGATTCCGGGGGGATGGTGATGCACAGGGATGAGCCAGGCCAAGAGGAGGTGCTTGAACAAGCAGAGCAGGCCTGGTCCTGGGGCTGCCACACCAGCCTCATCACCAGCTCAGTTTCCTCACAGTCCCCGGCCCCAGCCCCACCACCCTGGGATTTCCAGCAGGAAGGTGTGTGTGTGTGTGTGTGTGTGTGTGTGTGTGTGTGTGTGTGTGTGTTGGAGCAGGACTAAAAGGGGAGAATATAATGGAAGACCTGGATCTTGGGTGAAAATGCAGACATGAACTGGGAAGTGGAATGCATGCCGGCTTCCCGGACCTTGGCCCCTCCTTGGGCAGAACATAGCCTATAGGTATTTGCTATCCCAACTGTGCTTTGTAGGCAAAGACCCTGTAGTATTAGGTCCCTGGGGCCACCATAACATAGCGCCACAGACAGTGTGGTTTAAAACAACAGAAATGTGACTCCCACAGAGGCCCCAAATCACGGTGTCAGCAGGGCTGTGCCCTCCGAAAGCCCCAGGGGAGGATCCTCCCGGCCTCCTCCAGCTTCTGGTGGTGCCAGGGGTTCCTAGGCTTGTGGCAGCTCCCCTCCCAGCTCTGCCTCCATCGTCACATGACCTTCCCTCTGTGTCTCTGTCCAAGTTCCCCTCTTAGGACCAGTTCTACTGGATGGGGCTCAGCCTGCCCGCCCTTCAACGTGGCTGATGACATCGGCAAAGACCCCGTTTGCAAACAGGACACATTCACAGGCACCAGAGGCTAGCACTTTAACATGTCTTTTGGGGACATAATTCAAGCCAAAACCCTGTTCATCTTTGTACCTTCAACACATAGCACTGGGCCTGGGAAACAGACGTAAATGGGTTGACTGGTTTCCAGTCCCAGCTCTGACCCTGCCTGATCCCAAACACGGTGCTTAGCAATTCAGCTCTCCATTTCTTTATGGCCGAGAAGCTGGTGCCTTGCTGTCTAAAACTCTCCCCTGGCGCTGGTGCATCCTTTCTCCTCCATTCCCGCCCCACCCCCCAACCCACCCCCAGCACAAACAGCGGTCACTCCAGCGCAGCCTGAGCCAGGCTCTGGGCAAAGGGCGTCCCCAGCGGGCTCTCCCAGCAGCTGGCAGAGCTGCAGCTCTCCCCACCGCTGTCCGGCCTCTGCCTCATGAATAAAAGGCTGGACTCCTGAGGTTTCCAAGAGCAAATTGGTCTTTGTTGAACACTCATCAGCAACTCTGTGCCAGGTCAGAGTATATCAAAACACCGAGGCCCTGGCAGAAGCCCGGATGGTATCTGATTGGTCTGTGACAAGCCGGGAGTTGGCAGAGAAGGGCTTCCTGTCAACAGGAAGGAAAGGATGGAGATCAAATTATTTTCAAAGTCCGTGGAGGAAGAAAGAGATGAGATTTGGATTAACCCTTCCAGTGCAGGGCTAAACCAGTCGCGGTGGGGCTCCCTCTTCCACGGGGAGCGTGGCCGGGAACAGTCAACATTTCCCCTGTCCAGCGGCACCCTGCGCAGTGGGCTCCCTGATTCCCCACGGCTGAGCCTCGGGACACAGCCTCACTGCCACTGGGCCCTCCGCCCCTCTTACAGCAGGTCATGGACAATGAACCGAGCAACTTTACGGCTCTGTTTCAATCGGCTGCTCACTTCGTTGGCCTTTGTTTGTTCCACATTTTAAAGATGTTGACAACACTTTGACATTTGGTTCAGTTTCATGGGGTTATCACGATGGGCTGGTCCACCGTCTTGCAAGAAGTGGGAGATACGGGTGTTTCAGGAGCTCTCACACTCAGTGCTGCAGGTCAAAGGGGGGTGGATGGAGGTGAAAGGGGGAGAGGGGTCGGGTCCTAACCCAGCCCCTGACAGGGCCTGTAAGCCCGCTCAGAGACCAGAGCTGCCCCCATAAAAGTGGCATGGTGCCCAGGAACAGACTGTCACTGGAGCGAGCTGAGTACATCAAAACAGGAAAAGTAAAAGAAAATAAACAGTGGAGAACAGCATCATTTAAGAGCACATGTATAATGGTTTTAGAGATGCAAACAGATTTAGAAGTTCAATGAATGAGTCCGGTGGGAAGTTACCTGGGCAGGTGAGAAGGCCCTGCCAAGGAAAGAGTGCTTCTGAGTTCTTTCTTCAGTCTGCCTGCGGTTAGCACGGTCAACGTGCCGCCCAAGTGGAGGTCAACGATAGCACAGTGTCCTGGGTTCTACTGGTCAAGGGCAGTTCAGAGAAAACAGGCAGGCAGAGAGACTGGCCAAGCACTAGGAACCCCGGTAAGTTGGTGACGTGTGGAAAGATGCAAGATGAACCCACAAACCACACTGGGCTGCTGCGTCTGCCTCTGTTCCCTCGTAGGAGAGATGTCCATTGGCGAGAGAGTTCCCAGGATGTCGATACTGTGTTTATCATGAGGACACCATGCGGTACTCAGAGCTGATCCGAGGAGGCCCTGCCCGCTTTGCATGGAGAGCCTTCCTATATCTGTTCTCCCCTGCCCAGTCCCTCCACAGGCCCAGAGCTGGACTATGCTTAACTGGCATTCAACCAACATCCAACGGGAGCCTACTCCCAGCTGCCCAGGCCGCACCCTGGGAGCTGTGGAGGGGCCTCCAGGCCTTGTTTACACCCCTGGAGCCACAGGACAATTCTGGGGGCTCCATCACTGAGTAGTTTGACTCCTGAAGGTCTGGGTCCCATATTCTGGGCCCTATAAGAGCCTATGCTCAGGGCACCCGAGATACACTAAGCCACTAAGATGCTGAGTCAAGAAATATTCCAGTGTGGCCTACCAGGCTGGCCCCCTGGGCTACCTGGCTGGGGCTGATCTGGGAGTGCCTTTACTCAAAAGCCAGAAACATCCTACCTTGATGAACAGTCACTAGTCGAGGATGTCTCTTCTCACTGACAGCTAATAAAGGACAGATGACAGACAGGTAGACAGATGTTTAGACAGATAGGTAGATACATAGGTAGACAGATGGATGGATGAATAGATAGATGGATGGATGGAAAGGAAGGGAGGGAGGGAGGGAGGGAGGGAAGGAAGGAAGAAAAGACTCATGGGGGCAGAAGAAATGGATTGGTATTAGCCCTGTGAAAGTAGAAAACCAATTGTTTTAAACCCCCATAGGCATAAAAATCACCTGGAGAATTTGTCAGAAACGCAGAGCTATGAGTTCCACTCCTCAGAGATTCTGATTCAGGAGGTCTGGGCTGAGATCTAGGATTTCATTTTTTTAATCCTCACCCAAGGAGTGAAGATATTTTCTCCCATTGATTTTAAAGAGAATGGAAGGGAGTGGGGAGGGGGAGAGATATAGAGAGAGATAAACATCGTCTGGCCACCTCCCACACGTGCCCGGCCGGGGGCAGGGATTGAACCTGCAACCCTCCTGTGCACAGACCGACACACTAACCACTGAGCCATGCCAGCCAGAGCGGGTTTCATATTTAAACATGGTTCTACTTAAGCTGGTTCAGGAACCACAGTTTGAAAAACACTGCCTAAACCCCTAACCCAACAAATCTTGCTCAAGGTGGTACAAACCAACCAAGGGCAAGGCCAAGGTCAAAACTGACACACTCCCTCCCTGTGCTGCATGGTGCCCCGTTTCCCTTCCCAGAGGCTTCAGTCCAGGGTGCTTGGGTGGTGTGGTGAGCATCTGGTCCTCCAGCCCTGGGAACAGAAGGGCAGCTCCTGTTCCCACCTACACGGCCACGCCTCCTACTACAGCGAATGCCCTAGCTAGTGTGGCAATGGGTCGAAGGCCCATCACTAATGGGGGAGATGCAAGGCTTCCCTCTGGACACACCACTTAGGACAGGCCTGCCCACTCAGAGCAGTGTCTCCACAACCTTCCGTGACCAGCCAGCTGTCCTTGCTCTATTTTTAGTTTGTCTCCAGTGGCTGTGAAGGATTTCTTCAGCACCCCTCCCAAGAGCCCGGGGACACGTGTGGCAATACTCAATGTCATCAGAAAATACTGGGCCACTGGCTGTGTCCCCACAGGCTCTTGTGTGGGTCCTTCTCTCTGATGCCCTCTCTTCTCCTTTTGTCACCTGCTCTGTCATTGGCTTGCAAACAGTTCCAAAGACCCATGGCATGCAGGCCGACCCTAATCAATTAAAATATGTCTGAGGTATACAGATTTCAGCATTAATAGGGAAGCCGCTTTTTCTCAGATGAAAAAGGGAAAAAGAACAGGCCTGCTCCCAGCAATACTTCTCTTGGAGAATCCTGGCAGAACGCCACACACAGCCAGGCCGCTAATGAGTTATTTTCTAAAGCCATTCCCTCCCCTCATTACTACGCCTACTTCACATTAGCAATGGAGGCTGAGAGGAGAGCTAAGGCAAGGTGCCAACTCAGCTGGCCATGACCCTTAAACACTGCATCCACCTGGCTACTTTTAAAGGCCCAGTGACCCCAGAGAAGCCTGCCCTCCGTCTTTCCCTGCCTCTCCTCTCTCTCACACCTTCTCTTTCCCCTGACAAGACCCCAAGAGGATTTTCCCCAAAAGGTGCTCGAAATGGCCTAAGAAAGAGGCTAAAATCAAGCAAAGGCTGCATCCCCCATCAGGCCAAGGGCCGTTCTCCCATCAATCAAATTCAATTTATGAATTACTTTACTTAGCAATTCTAGGTCTCCACTCCCCGTTCTAACCCATGGGCCTGAGGGTATCTCCTGAATGAGCCCCTCCACGCTGGTGTCTCAGGCAGGCAGGCGGTACTGGTAGGAGCAGGGTGAGATGGTTAAGGACCGTCAGAGCCTGGATGGGAGGTTGGCAGTGATGCCCCCCAACACCCTAGGTCATGGCTGTGTTTATGCACAGGACACGAGGGTGCACACTGGGGCTGATTGTGGCCAAAAAGGATTCAATCCAATTCAGTGAAGGGTCAGGCAGTTTGGCACTGCAGGCCCCAGGAGGCCTCGTCACTAGAAGTGCCCCTGGACATGACCAAATAACCCACCACAGGGCTGCCAGAGCCACACTGTCCCTCAGGAGCCACTCCTCAGAATCCCCAATGTCCCTGGAATGGCATTCTCTGGGCCCCAGTGACCACCTGGTGGTGGGGAATGAGGAAGCGGATGTAACGCCCTTCAATTTGCTGCTGTCGGCTCAAGTCCACCGTGGCTATGTCTGAACTCATCATTTTCCCCCAGGAACTGGCTCCTTATACCAAATACCTTAAAACCCAAAGTCAAACCCAAGGTCAACCCAGTTCCCATCTCCCCTGCCATTCACCAGACACCGAGGCTCACCCAGTCTTTCTTCTAGCATCTCCCACCTCCCCTTCGTTTATTCCCTCTTGTCATTACTGTAGCTCAGCCCCTCAGAGCCCCACCTCTGCTTTTTACCAGAGAGTTTGCCTCAGTTTCCCGGGCACCAGCCCCCCTTTCCATGACTCCACTTCGCAGGCTGCTACCAGGCTGTCTCATAAAGCATGGCTTTTATCACCTTTAACTGCTTCTTAATTAAGGTTCCCACCAAAGCAGACAGCAGGGCGACTTAGGTTCATTCATTTATCCCGGGAAGGGGGCGGGGGGAGTGAGCAGAGAAGCCAGAGGAGCCTGCAAGGCGCACGGAGGAACGGACTACCACTGTGGGCAGCTGGGCTGGACCCAGTGGGGCCCTGGCAGGGAGCCCGCAACCTGGCAGAACTGCCCACCTGCATCCCTCCTTGGCTGAGGGCTGCCCCTTAGAGTGTCTCCAGACCCAGCAGGAGGATCTCTTCGGGCCTGGATGGAGGACACTGGAGAGGCTGTGGAGCTGTCCAGCAAGGCTGCAGTGAACTCTGGGTGGGCCATGGGCATGCCGGGCAGGGCAGCAGCAGCCACTCCCCGGCTTCTCAGCGTCTGCAGGAGGAAGTCCTCACTCCCTGGGCCTGCCTTCCAGGTAGGGCTGCAGGATGCCCAGGTAAATGGGATGTCAGTTAACAATGGACAGTATAAGTTACCTCAAATGGTGCATTCATCTACTATGAAGTTGTTCATTGTATAGCTAAAATTCTACTTTAGCTGGACCTTTATTTGCTAAATCTGGCAACCCCACTTCAAGGCCCTCCTTGATCTGGCCTCAGTCCCTCTCTGATTTCTCTGAATCTGAAACCCTTTCCTCCACGCTAAGGGGCTCTTCACTGCACCTGGGAGCAGTCAGCCAACCCCCGAGCCCATGGGGGTGCTCAAGCTGGTTCCCTGGCGGGAGTAGCCCCTGGCTTCTCACACGTGTCTCCTCCTGCCCACCATCTCTGGTCTAATCTCTCTGTCACCTCTCTCTGCCCTCACCGCTGACAGCAGGTCCTGCCTGCACCTTGGGTCATCTGCAAGCATCCGTCTTATTTTCCCAGTTAGATTGTAATGCTCACCCAGCACAGCAGCATGACCAAGATCCCCCTGGCCCCACCAGCAAATGCCAGCCCTATGAGGGTGGAGACAGAACCCTCTCATTCACCCCTGGATCTCACCACCAAGAGCACTGGACGCGTGTCGTGCAATAACTGAGTGAGTAGTACTTTAGGTCAGGGCTGGCTCGTGTCAAGAACATTGTCTAAAGCAGCCAAAGTCCTTGCCAGTAGCAGGAAAGGTGGTCAGAGTATCCCAGCTATCTGGTGGCTTTCCCACGTTCACAACCTTTCCTCTCAGTCCCTTTCCAGGTCTGGGTTTTTGTCCTGCACCCCACCCCCACCCCAGGCCCCCACCCCCGGCCCCCACCCACACACTCCAGGCCGCACTTGGGATTGGTCCCACCATCAGCCTCAACACAACATGGCCTGTCCAGTGGACAGCGTCAGTTCTTCTCTGCCCTCCCCTCTCAAACCAAGTGCTCTGATGCAGATGTAATCGCCAGACATTTATATAACACTTGAAATTTGTAAGAGCTTTCCCATGAATTATTTTATTGGAACATCACTGTAATGTAGGCAAAGAATTATCTCTGTTTGACACTGAGTGGTTAAATGGCTGGCTTAGTGATCACTGCTTTTGGAAGATTTGTAGTACTAATATTTAACTTTTCATTTACAAATGTGGTTAAAATGTTTTTGCATCAGCAATGTAAACAGAATGTTTCATTTTCCAGTAGAATGCTTATTAAAAGGAATGCTTATTTCTGCATATTTGGTGGTCACACCACAGTCAGGGGTCCAGCCACCTGCTCAGGGAGCTTTCCCCTGCCAGGGAGGGCTGGCCGCCTCATCTCACTTCAAGCTGCTCCCCAAGTCCCCATCAGATGTCTGGGTCAGCGCCCCGGACTCTACCCTCCCTCGTCCAAGCGTTTTGCACACACAGACGTGAAAGGAGGAGCTGTGTTCAACAAACACTGGAGGAAAGTACCTAATGGGGTTCGCAGGGGAAAGTGGGTGCCAGCCACACCCCAGCCCCCCCCCATCGCCGTCAGGAAAGATTGTCTTCAATCAAGTGTCAGAGGCAACTCACTGCGCACTCTCACCCGGTGCTCAAGACCCGTCCCTCGGGAGAAAACAAAATTACATTCTCCCTGGAGCCCTACGCTGTGTATGTACAAACATTCACTTGGTTGGTGGAGGCCGGGGTGTGACCCAGTTGGAGGTTTCCTTGGGGTGAAGTTAAGGACTGTGCCGCACGTCCCACCACCGGATTCCCCTTGGGGAGGCCAGGCAGGGCTGCGGAGGTGGGGAGTGGGGAGGACAAGTGGCCACGGGCTACCTAGGCAGGCAAGCCGCGGGGAGGGGGGGGGCGGGGGGAAGAGGGGGGAGGCGCACACCCCAACCGCCTTCCCTTCAGCTGGGCAAAGTCAAACCGCAGACCCATCGACATCGCCAAAGTCCGGGCTGGGCTGCCCGCGTGGCCGGGGCTGAAGTGCACGCTTTAGGGATCGCTGACCCCCCCCCCGCCCCCCAATGTCCGAAATGTGCTGGAGGAAAGGGCTGGCAAAGGGAATGGCTGCAGAGAAGTTCCCTGCCCCAGGCCCAGAGACACCCTGAGGGAAATTGGGGAGGAAAGGTCCATTTGGGGGCGCAACTACACAGCCATCCCCCCCCCCCAATTTCTATATTGGTGCAGAGTAGTTTTAAAAAAGCAATTCTTAAATAGGCTCCTCTAGAAACCTTACTTA
>NW_005871466.1:939096-940210 GCF_000147115.1 Myotis lucifugus | reverse complement strand
CTCCCCAGAGCGCAGTCCACACGGTCCTTTTCCAACAAAACAACACTACGTCACCGCCTCCCGCACCCGCAGGGGCGAGACTACGCCCAGCCGTCAACCTGCGGGCCCGGGTCCGGGTCCGGGAGCGCGCTCCTTCCCCCGCCCCCTCCCCGCCGCAGACGGTCGGCGAGCCCGGCTGCACGCGGGTGGAGAGATGGGGCCGGGCTCGGCGGCCCAGCTCTGCCCGGCGCCTCCGCTCCACCCGCGAGCCGCCCGAAGTGACAGGAGGGGCACGTACGGCGCGCGGGGCGGCCCGTGTTAACCGCTTCGCCGCCGGGCCGCAGCCACGCGAGGGCGGGAACCCGGGGACTCACCGGAATAAGCACCCGCAGCGATCGCCGCTTCTGGCTGGGGTTTTTCTTGCCGCCGCTCCCGCCCGGGCTGGAAACATCTTTCTTCTTCTTGGTGTCCATGGCCGCGCTTCCCATAACTTTAGCCAGAAGTTAATTCCGGGTGACTCGTTCCTGGAATACGGTCCTCTCCTTCCTAGCCCGGCCCCTGCCGTCGGCCTCGAGCCGCGCGCTCGTCCCTACTGTCCTGCCCCCTGAAGACACCGCGTGGGGACCTGCACGGGGAGGGAGGGTGGAGCAGGTACCTCGCGCCGCCGCCCGCCGCCGCCACCTGGGAGGGATGGCGGTCGGCGCGAGCGCTGGGCTCGTTTCCTCTTCCTCCTACGGGCCCATCAGATGCCAAATCACAGCCACAGGCCGTCCTGGTTCTGGTCTCTCTCCGGGTTACGCGTGGCGGACGTCTCCAGCTGGGTGACAAAGTTTTCTTCCTTTTGCACAGCGGAGCAACACCCAAAGACGCCGGCAGATCCCGCGTTATAGAACAATGTCTGACGCAAAAAGAAGGAGCAAAGACTCTTGTGCATGGAATAACATATATACTCCGGAAAGCAAACACACGTGCCGAAACAGGGAGGGGAGAGAGACGAGGATTTTTTTTGAATTTGAGCCAGGGTAGATTTCCAGTTAGTACATAGCGTTGGATAGGTTTTACCTCGATTTGTAATGTAGAATCTATCAAGAATCAGTGCGGAGAGATTATGATTTTAAACTCGACTGGAGGATAA
>NW_005871466.1:922503-938800 GCF_000147115.1 Myotis lucifugus | reverse complement strand
CCAAGGTTCAGCATCTCAAGTATAGAGTACCGAGGCCCTGGAACGAGCCCCCACCGTCCCGGGTTCTTTACAGACCGACGCCAGCGGAAAGGCCGGCTTTCGTTGGGAAGCGCATCGCGGAAGCCAGGGTTGCGGGCGGGACGGGCGGGGGGCGAAGGGCTCCCCGGGCTACGTTTCCAAAACTGACCGCCAACCCACCTGCTCTTTCGAGTTAACGGGGAGTTACGCAGTGGGTCCGCGGTGAGTGTCCTGGTGCTACCGCAACCCGGTGGCCCAGGAAACGCGGGGTCCTCAGGCTGAGGCAAGAAGTGGGTGCGGAGAGGTCTTCCACGCGCCGCCACGGTCTTGGAGAGCCACCGCCTCTCCATTCTGCCAGCCTTGCCGAGGGCCGAGGGGGTGCTGAGGACGGTGGCCCCCAAAGTCACTCGAGCGCCCTGAATGCTGACGTCAGCTCTGCTGCGCCCCGCAATCAGTAAGGCGGGGAGGCCATCCAGAGAAAACGGGACACAGGTCGCTTTGGGAACGCCAGGGCGACCAGTGAGGGACACCCCTCAGGTAGCTCCCCCCGCCAGAAGCACCCCGTTCCAGCCATCTTTCCAGCTTCCCTTCCCAGCCCAGGTCCCATCGTCTTGTGTAGAATCCCCTACAGCCTGGGTGGCTCCTTGGTTCGCAGGGGGGTTTCAGGTGGATTTGTCCTCCTGTCCTGCGCTCCAAACCAGCTCGAAGCCAGACTGGGAAATGGGCCGGCTCCTGAGCAAAGGCTGGTGACGAAGTCCGATGCTCTGGAGAGGGGCGCGTCTGGGTGCCAGAACCAGGTGGCCGTGTGGGCCCCATCGCTGTGGAATTTCTTGCTCTGACTTTTTTCTGATGCCTGTGTGTTGGGGGCGTGTGTGTGTGTGTGTGTGTGTGTGTGTGTGTGTGTGTGGCGGGGGCGTCCGCAGGGGAGAGACAGAGACCACATTATTCCATTAGATGCTGGAAGCCCTGCTTAGGAGTAGAAAGGGGCTGGCCTTTAGCCTGTGCGTGGGGCTTAAAGGAGGGACAGAACCACCTTCACCACTCATGATTACCCCCCAAACTGTCCTTTAAGTTTCATGGCTTTAGCTTAGAAGTTTAATCCCCATCACAGTGGTGATTTGCCAGGTGTGCGTATCACACCAATGGATGAGAACTGGTTTTGAAAGGGAAGAGGGAGAGGTAGGATGGCACAGGGCACAGGGAATCCAGGAGGAGCGGCTGGGAAGGGTCCCCTGGGGGTGGGCTGAGGCAGCCACTGTTTTACTTTCCCTACTACACCCTTGCCCGGCCTGTCAGGCCTGGTGGAAGGGTGGGCCTGGCAATTGTTATAATACAGTATGTACTTTTGTCAGCTGACTTGTGTAAATGTGCCCACGCATTCATTAATAAAACTAATTTGTTCTCTGAGTTTATTTTGTTGGGGTGCGATTTTAGTGCCTGGAAATCCTAAATCAAAACATTTTACCAAATTGCCTGCATTTTTAGAGTCTTTTTTTTTTTGGTTCTACATGTTAATATTTTTGAAATATGGGTGTTTCTTATAGGTGGTACCAAAAGAAGCTTACCAGCCACTTTTTCTTTCTGAAAGAGATTAATACATGGATCATATATCTTCCAACCAACGGAGTCTTACAAGGGAGGAACACAGTGTCTTACTTTGGGGTTCCCTGTGAACCCCATCTTCACCTCCACCTCACAACCCACACAGTTATTTTAGCCAGTAACTAAACATGGCATGCCCAAGCAACAGTGTCAATACAATGACCCCCACCATTGTTTTGGAATGCCCTGACCTGTGACTTCCTTCTCAAACATAATGCAATAAAATCTACCCTGACAAAATGTCAACATTTTAATTAAAGACTGCATTGCTGATGTTGTTTTTTGCCTCAGGTTCCAATAGTGCTCAGCTCAGCATTGTTACTGATCCTGTCAGTGTAAAATAAAGTTTATGTATAAATATTTGTTTTTCTCCCCAAGAATAAAGCAGATTTTCTTAATGGTCACCAAATACCTATGTGATCCCCTCCACTCTTCAGTGCCCTGGCAGTGAGGATAGGAATATACAATTAATTCTGGCCAATGAGATGTGAATAGGCTCTGTGTGTTATTACTTCTGGGTCAAGCAGTGAAGAATTGATATGTCTCCTCATTTCCCTTTCCTCTGCTGCCGTGATCTTGGAGGCCATGTGCTCCACATGGCATTCAGTGAGAGAGGAGGGCAACTCCTACCACATTGTGCTTGGGTTGGGTTACACCACTGAGATTTTGATAATTATTTATTACAGCATAACCTTGCCTATAAGAAAAGTTACACTGAGCCCGGTTGGCGTGGCTCGGTGGTTGGGCATCGACGCATAAAGCAGGAGATCACAGTCAAACCAGGAGATCATAGTTTGATTTCTGGTTGGAGCAAGTGCCCAGGTTGCGGGCTCAATCCACAGTGTGGGGAGGCAGCCGATGGACGATTCTCTCTCATCATTGATGTTTCTGTCTATCCCTTCCTCTCTGAAATCAATAAAAAGATATTTTTTTAAAAAAGAATATTGTAATACTTTAAACGGTTTAAGCAATAAAACAAAAATTTTTAAAAAAGGAATATTACACTGAGATAGTATTTATCTTGATAGCTGAGTTTTCTTGTGTTCCCTTCAATTTGATACCCAGGACAAGTGCCTCATTTGCCTCCCCTTGCTGTGTGGCTCTGTCCTGGTTGATGGAAGGGTGAGTAATAGAGGTGGGTCAGGGCTGTGGGCGGTCCTGGGAACCAGCTTGCCCATGTTAGGAGTACGACTTGAGTCCCACCCTGGCACTGCCACTGGGACCCTGAGCACGTCACTCTGTTCCCCATCTCTAAGAGGAGTAAGAGGGCCTGGAGAAGATTTCCAAGGCCTGTGTCAGGGGGGCATGTGTTTGATCCTGGTTATATTTCGTCTGTCTTTGTTAATTTTACTGCTTTAGTAATCCCTTTTACACTGAACATTACAAAAGTTCATGAATTGAGAATTAAAAATACAGAAGCAAACAAAAGATCCCTGGACCTTCATCAGAGGTGGTTTGGGACAGTGCCTCTCAGGAAAGATGTTTCCATTTGGAGCGCCATCTGTCTAGGCTGGTAATAATGAAATGCCAGACATCATATTAGGTCATTCATATTATCTTACCTCCTTTCTATGAAAATACCCTAAGAGAATTACCATAGACATTTTGCAGAGAGGAAAACTAGGACCTAGTTGTTAGAGAGTTTATTCATATTCCTTTAACTTCTGTCCATTGATCTCAATTCACTATACCCCTGAAAAGACATTTTTAAATATGCCCCCCCCCAGCCCTGTTGTAAAAGCGTTGCACAAGGCTAACAATACTATCTAGGAAAATCCTTTGGGGTGGCCTTTGACAAACTATTCAACATCCTTGCTGCCTTGGTCTCTGCCTGTGACATAGAACTGGGGGAGAGCAGTGATCTGTGTAGTCAGGAAAGCAGTGGCTCAATTCCGTGCAACAAGCAACTCTTAGAAAAATAAAACAAGAGTCTGGACTCAGTGCTTGGATAACTCGGACAAGGAGCAAAGGAGTGTTATCTAATCGTAGAAACCAGGGCGAGGAGTCATTCCAGTTTTTATTTTCCTCTAAGTGGGCATAGATTGCATAACCCCGGGAGCTTTTGCTCCCTGGTGCACATGGAATGAGTAATATCGATCCCACAGCGACACGGAGGCGGGCGCTCAGGACCAGCAGGGGGGGGCTGCCTGGGATAGCCCGGCTCTTCACAGCTCGTTCCCAGGTCCTTGTGGATTTTCTGTGGGGCTGTGCCAGCCACCTCTTGTGTCTGTTCAGATTGTTCCCACCCATAACCACTAGGCCGTCCTGATCATGGAATCCAAGAAGTACTTTGGATGAAGGTAAGGTCACTCTGTGGCAATAATCTCCCAAGGGACACTGCTGTTGACACCGTTTCTCCAGAGGACCGCCGGGTGTGCTGACCAGCACAGCTCTGTGCTCACACACCCAGCTGTCCTGCAGAATGACAGGTTCGGCAAGCAGGGCATGACCACCGGACACTGCGCCTGGAGGTGTCTGTTTGCTGAATGAAAGAGGAGGCAACCTCAGCAATATGCTCCTTTCCTGGACTAAAGGTATTTAGTAGCCACGGCAACCGCATTTGGTGGGAATAGTCTTTGGTTCTGCCAGCAGCAGCCTGCTTGATTGACAGTTTCCCGTGTGACCTCTGTCCTAATCCTAATGGTCTGGCATTACCTCCCCACCGGTTAAGGCTCCCTGAGCTACAGGCTTTTGACTAAAGGTCTGTGTGTGTTGGTCCTCCACTCATTTCTGAACTTCGATCGCACTCCAAGCATACAGATGAACCCTGGGCAATTTAGAATACCACCATGACCTGAACGTGGCTCAGGACGCATTTCTGACCTCTTGCTCTCCCATCTATTTGAGACATGATTAAAAATGCAAGTTAATTGTGATGATTTCCCGAACAAATAAAATTACTCTAGTAATTACACTGGCCCCACAGTTCGTGTAGGCAACACACACGTGAACATAACTTGGACGGGAGGGTGCTCCTGACACTGGTCACCAGCACCATTGCTACCATTTGTTCTTCGACTTTAACTCTCCTGTCCAGACCTGGCCTCCGATTGCCAGTTACAGCTGTTCAACAAGCCTCCGGGAAATATTCACTCAGAACCCCTTGGGGTTGGCAGCGTTTGCAGAGCAGAGTGCCAGCTCATGTCCAGGATTTTCAGGTGTGGACAGACTTACACCTGCTGACCTCCAACCCATTGCAGAGGCACAGGTATCACCCTGACTCTCAAAGAAAGCGGCGTCCCTCCCGGAGGGCTGGTCACGCCAGTTCAACACGTGCACAACCTTGCCAGCGTCTGTCCCTGTCCTTGCACCTTCCCACTTTATTCCGTAACGAATGCATGCCGTTCGGTGCACAGACAGCCCACAGGCGCTCTGGGCATGTGAGGGAGGCTCTCGAGGACGTCGTGTCTTTTGACAACCCTTATGCCAGGTGGGTCAAAAAGCACTTTGTAAAATGCTCCTAAATATCTCCTAAGAGTTGTGTGAGGTCTTGGAGAGAGAAACGTTCCAAGTAAAACTCTATGCGTGAGCTTTTATGTAAGGTCATTTTAGATCATTGCAACACACGCTCCCAGCAGCACCACTGTGCTAAAGGCCTTGTCCTGTTGTTTGTTAACCCCACTCATTGTAGCTTTTTACCCGCGAGGTGAAAAAAAGAAAGCATAATTACAAAGTCCGTGATCTCTGTCCAGCCTGAAGGAACGTCTTCCTGTCATCGTTTATTCCTCCTGACACAAGGGAGTCCCAGCATCTTATGGGAATGGATGCAGCCAGGGGTGCCCATGTGTCTTGGAGGGTTGGGTGTGAGACTCCAGGGCTCACGCGGGTTCCTAAATCTTACCGTTGGGGTACAAGGAGAAAAGCTGTTTCAAGGAGAGTCTGCGTTAGGATTAGGATTGACGGTTCCAGGCTTTTCTTTATCTTCGGAGGTTTAAGAAACTGGTGTAATTTGTTCACCAAGAACCAATACAGCCAGAGCATTGTGTCATTTTAATCACTCCCAGTAAGACACGCTCCTTGGCATGGCGCTAGGTTTTGTGTGGTCTTTGCCTCTGCTCTTGTGCATGTCTGCAGCAAGCTCTTGCTTGGTGACATGGGCAAGAGGGGTGAGATGTGCCAAAAGGGTGGTAGGCCTTCGAGGAGCTGTGGGACAGGAGGGGCCCCCTGTCCCCATGCAGACACAGGCAGGGAGCATTGAGGGGTGTCTCGGGAACAGTGCCTGCAGGTGATGGAGGAAAGGGAATGGGAGGTTTGCGGAGAGAGCCGTGGTGTGAAAGCCACATGCAGGAGTGGGAGGCAGGCACCCTGGGGCGTTTGCCCACACAGACGGAAGTGCGCTGCATTGATGTGTTGTTTTTCTTTTTAGCTCGCAGTATGTTTTGAAGGTTGTTCATACCCATTTATAGAGAGCTGCTTTGTTCATGGGAATGGCTGTGTCATCTTCCACTGTAGAGAATCACCTAATTTACTGTGAATATGATTTATGATTTATTGCCTTATATCTCTTTAAACTGTTCCCTGCAGCATAAAAATGAAGATGCTGGCATGCACACACGGACGTCATCACACACCCTGTCGTCTTCGGAAGGACGCACGCTTCGATGTGCAGTTGCTGGAGCAAAGCGTGCGTCCCTGATTCATTTCGATACCTGGATGATGATGACTGTCCTTCTCAGAGGGGATGGATCCGTGCTCCCACCAACAGGGAGCAAAGGCAGGTCGGGGAGAAGGCACTGGGAGTGCCTGCACCTGTGCGTGGGGCGTGTTCGGTAAACTCCAGGTCCTTTCTTTTCTTCAACGTCAGTCCCAAAAGCAGAGCACACACCAGTGGCACGGTCAGTCCTGTGTGCTTTTCAGAATTCTTCTGGAAAATCGCACCAAGTCTGCCATTTGCTGGGCACATGCCCTGTGGCGCTCTGACCTCCACGCAGCCTGCACTCAGGGGTGGCACCCACCCCAGAGGAGAGTGGTTTCCTGGAGGCTCGGCTCTGAAATCCCACTGCTCCGGGCAGCAGGGCCTGGGGGGGGGGGGGCGCGGGCGGCCAGGCTCCCCAGCGGCTCTCGGGCACTTGCTTCAGATTCTGCGTGGGCACTGGGTTAGGCCACGTGCACATGTGAGGTTTGAGACCCACCGCTCCCACCCTTCCTCTGACCCTTCTCCTGGGACGTATTTTGGGAACCAGACACTGAACGGCTGCACGCTTGGCTCTGCTTTCCTGCCAAGAGAACTGCAGGCGCCGTGCCTGCCTGTCGCCCGCCAGAAGGTGCGTGGCTGTGGAGGGTGGCCTTGGAGAACAGCCCGTCCCCCAGGACTGCCAGGCAGCACAGCACGGCTGTTTCCCACCACGCTGGCACACAGCCAGCTTCCCAGCTGTGTGGGCTGGAAGCCCGCCTGAGCTCACGGGGTGTGTGTGTGTGTGTGTGTTTGATGTGGGGAAGGGGATGCCAGCGTGCGTCCTTTTCCATTTTACATGCACTGCGTGTGCACCAAACCTTTACTGGAGATATTATGTCGTCTGAGATGCAAATGTAGCTTTAGGGTTATTGATTTTATGTCTTTCTAGAGTGGCTTTTAGATTATCGAATGCCAGGGGATGGAGTTAGAGGCCTGAAAATGGGATACTGCTGAAGGGCCCGGTGGGAAGAGGGGTTTTTATTAAGGCAGAAGAGGAATCGCAGGGGATTTTGGAAGGCGTGGTGGTGGGCTTTGGACTGGGGACGCCAGAGCGAGAAGGGGGACCACCCAGGCTCTCGGGGGCTATTCCAGCCACCACCCAGCCCAGGGGAAGCTGTGTCTCAAAGGGCTCCTAAAATGTGCATTTTCTGAAACAGGGGGAAATCCCAGTTCATCTGGGAGACACACCTGCAAAGTTGGGAGTGCTGTGTTCAGTCAAAGAGGCACCTCGCCACCCTCAGGGGGTTCAGAGAGAAGAATCCCGGCTCCCTGCGGGCCTGCCCTTTCCTGTTCGGCCCCCAGTAGGGTGTCCAGTCATATTTCTCACCCTTATTTTAATGGCTCTGTTATATTTTGCCTTTTATGATACATGATCTAAGACGCTTCTATTCTGGGTAGGAGCGGTACAAAGCGTGCATTTGGTTTATAACTCTGCACTGAAGATCGGAGTGTTGAAGTGGGGAGGATGGGAGAGGAAAGGGTCCTGGTGAAACAGGCTGATCTTTGCACCTGGCTTTTGCCCTGGTCTCGGTTTCGATGATCTTGTGGCTTATACCAAGACAGATGCCCATGGAGTAGTTAATCATTCAGCCAAAGGCATTTACTGACCAGGTACTTTCCACGAGGCCCAGGAGACACTGAGAAGAAAGCAGTCTCGGACCAGGCCTTCCTCAAGCTTCCACACTCGCCCTCCCCTCACTCCCAGCGGATGACCCTTCCTCCTGTTTCTCTGACAAAGGGACAGTCGGAAGGGAACTTGCACCTGGCCCCGCCCCTCTGGCCCCTCCCAGCAGGGACACCCACTGAGGCAAACCTGCACCAGGTGCCACCCCTCCTCTGCTCAGGCAAGCACCCACTCCTTCCCGCTCACAGTGCTCCTTTCTCTCACGCGGTGGCTCTCCATCTTGCCTACACATTGGAATCCCCCGGCAAGCTTTAAAAAAAAACAAAGACGGGGCTCCTGTCCCCAAAGATTCTGACTTAATCAGCCAGTGATTCCCATGTGCACTGCGGCCAAGAGCAAGGTTCACGCTGGACGCTCCCACCAGCCACCAGCCACCAACCCACAAACATGCGGCTCCTTCCCACCCAGGCCCCTCCGGCTGCAGCCACTGCGCTACTCCCCCTCACACCCAAGTCCTACAAAGAGCTGGTAGCCCCACTGTCTCTCCTTTCCCCTGATTTTTCTCCAGTGAGCTCTGGAGCCAACATGCCTTGCAGTGCCCTGGCCGCCATTGCTGGACCACTGACCTTACTCACCTCCCAGCAGCCTTGGTTGATGGGCTTTCTCCCCCTCTTTCTCAAAGCACATCCTTCACTTGCTGACCTCTCCCTCCACTGCTTTCCTTCTCCCTCCACTGCTTTCCTTCTCCCTCCACTGCTTTCCTTCTCCCTCCACTGGTTTTCACCTTCTCTGTTGCTGGATCCTCCTGATCCCCTGTTGGCAGCCCAGGCTCCATCCGGGGGCCTCTCCCCTCCCCTGGGTGCACTGTCTCCCTCGCTGTGCTCATCCAGTCCTGTGGCTGTAGAAATCATCTGTTCTGGTGACTCCCAGGATTACATCCCTGGTCTGGACCTCTTTCATGAACTCCAGACTCGCATCTCCAGACGCCTGCATGCCATCTCCACTTGGGTGTCTCCTAGACTCAGATCTCAAACTGAGCATGCCCCACACGGAGATCCCGCTCCTCCACCCACCGCAGCTTCTTCCTCGCAGTCCCCCTCGCCCCGTGGTCTCGCCAGCCTTCCTGTTTCTCAAGTCAGAACCTGAGTTGTCTTTGCCTTTTTTATCCACGCTTCCATCCCCATCAGCAAACCCGGGTTCTGCTGTCACAGCATATTCAGGACCCCCACTCTCGCCAGTTCCAGTCTGATCCAAGCTGGTCACCTGTCACCTGGATACTGTTTCTGTTTTCATCCTTGTCCCCATGGTCTGTTCTCAAAACAACAGTTAGAGAGGTCCTCCACCTTATGCCCCCCCCCCCCCCCCAAGGGCTGCATGTCTCACTCACGTGAAAGCCCACAGCACATTGTTGTTATCAAATGTTATTACTGTTGTTAGGATAAACCATAAAACTCGTGAAATCGTAGGAACTGTTTCTTCAGTGCTCGCCTCTCAGGGAGAGCAAGGGGCAAACCTGGAGGTCCGGAGGTTGGGCTCTGAAGCAGGGATACTGAAAGCTGGGATTTGGAATAGAGTCCCCGGGGCAGAGGCCCAGGCTCCCGGATGTCTGGGCGCTGCAGCCAATTTTAGGGCCCTGTCACCGCCCACCTTTGGTAGCGAATTCTCCCCATTTCTCGAGAGGATGAAGAGTGATTTATATTGAGGGTTATGACTCCTGTTCGCCGGAGTGGTTTCTCCTGTATGCACCTGTTTTTGTTTTTGTTTTTTTCAAGAGAGAGGGAGGGAGAGAGAAACATCAATTTGTTGTTCCACTTATTGAAGCATTCATTAGTTGAATCTTGTATGTGACCTGACTGGGGATTGAACTCACAACCTTAGTATATTGGGACGACGCTCTAACCAACTGAGCTACCTTGCCAGGGCCGTGTGTATGTAGCTGTCTTGAAGGAAAATCATTTGTAGGGGAAGAAACCAAAGATGGGCAGATGGATGGTCAGCGATTGGGTGATTATATGTAGCCATGGCAACCGCGTAGGGGCTACACTGAATTTAAGTCTGTCAGGTGCAGACCCGCTGTATGCACTTTTCAGCCTGAACCTCAAATGATGAAATCACAGGTTTTGGTGTCAGGATCCCAAGTAGAAAGGCACAGCTCCCCCTTCAGGAAGGGGACATATTCACATCTCTGTACAAACCCCCTAAATTACAGCTTAGCTTCAGCCCCTACTTTCTACTCTCCCACTTCCCTCACGTCCACACCACTTGCTTTTGCCAAATTCACTTACTTGTAATTCTCTGAATACACTGGGGAGGACAACATACAGGCCAAGAAACAAGAGGTGGGACAGCATGGAATGTTCTTAAAACTGCAGCAATTCTGTTTGGACAGCAGCACGTGTGACAGAGGGGCAGGATAAGGAGGAAAGACCAGGGACATTTTGGGCGGTTCCTGAACCACCTAACCTTGCTTTTTCATCTGTGGATAGAGATAGCGATGCACCTTGCAAATCTGTCTGAGACATAAGTGAGGCCCAGTGTGTGACATTGTCTAGCGCAGAAGTAAGATAGGAGGCATCCCAAACACAGTGGAGCTGAGGAAACGGAGAGGGGGGTCCTTCTGCATTTGGTCTGTGGGTGCTCAGGAGTCAGGGAGAGATTTAAGCTGGGGAAGAGTTGGTACTGTTGTTCCTCCCATTTTACAGATGACAAAACTAAGGCATAGAGAGGTTAAGTGACTTGCTCAAGGCCACACAGTTAGTAGGCAGAGCTGGATTTAAACCCAAGCTCTCACTCTAGTGGGTGTTCTTCCCCCAGCTAAACAGAGAGGAAGAGGAAAGGCCTGCATGTCAGGCGATGTCAGGGACCATGGAAGAAGAATGATTGATAACCAGAGAAAAAACGGGGCTTGGCTTTGCTTCCAACATAGTGGTTAAGCTGCTGAGAAAGGAAGCGTTTAAGTGGCTGGCATATTCATCAACACGTCCTATTTTACAAGGAGAGACCCACAGGCTCTCTCCGGGCCCAGGGCACCACTTCCTATGCCAAATGCTTTGCAAAAAGGCACATAGAAAGCGGGCTGGTGCAGCAGGCTAACCTCGGGGCTTGTGTAGCTGAGAGGAGGGAGGACTGGTTCCAGCAGCTGTTTCCAGCCCGCTGGTGTCAGGGGCAGGGAGAGCTGGATGGGAGGGGTCCTAGGTTAGACTCAGGATGGCTCACTCACACATACGACAGAGAAAGTGCACAAGAAACCGGCCGCCTAAGCCAGGACCCTGGCTGGAGGGCTGGGGTAGCATGGGAGGACAGGTTTCAGGCGGTTCTACTGAAAGTCCCCAAACCTAGGGTCGTCTGACTGTCGCTTGACCATCAAAAATGGACCATTCAGTGGGAGGGGAGCCAAGGAGGTGGTGTGGTGTCTTCCAAGGACACCCCAGAAGGCAGAGAAAGAGGGGGGGACACTCGGCTGTGGGGAGCAGCTATAGGGTTAAGCCTGGGACTGACCTGTTGGCAAAGTCACAACAAGTCCCAGCTTAGAGAGCACAGTCCTCTTAGCATAATTAGGCTTGACCTTATGATGCTCCCTAGATCTTATCTGGGAAGCTAATGGGCTGAGGGAAGTGCAACAAGAACAAGAACAAAAACAAGTGAAACTCACAAGAACAGTGTAAACAAGTGAAGCTCATAAGAACAGTGTAAACAAGTGAAGCTCATAAGAACAGTGTAACTTTGGTAACCACTACCTTGTGTACCTCTGACTATAAAATAAAGGCTCAGCTTGCCTCGGGATCTTTCTCTGTGGCCTCAGCCAGGCACAGGAAGATCCACGGAGACTAAAGAGAGCTAGAGAGCTATGAACGCTGTCTCTGTGTAAAACATTCTTTGCCAACTACATCCACACCTTTGGGAACCTCTGGACCCCCGGGGCTGGACCCCGGCATATGGCGCCCGGACAGGCCGAACAGGATTCCCCTAGGTAAGTCCCCCATTCCCCTAGGTAAGCCCCACTCTGGGGACGGATAGGACTCCACCATAGGAAGAGGGTGGATAGTCTTCGCCGACTCCGTCCACACCTTTGGGAACCCCTGGACCGCTGGGGCTGGACCCCAGCACTCGGCCTCCGTTTCTTTGGCCTCCCCTCCTATTCTACTGCCTCCATTGGCCAAACCAGCGCTCAGGGGGGCTGGGCAATGTCGTCCCTATGACGAGGGTAGCTCAGGGAGGCAACGGTAGATTCCAGAGTGTTGGTGGCCAAGGAGCATGCCAGTAATCCCACCTGGGCTGCGTTATCCGGAACAATCTCATTTCAATACACGGCCCTGTGTCTCCATAAGTCACTGAGATTTCCTCGAAGTTAAAATATTCTCCCCTTACGCGCTGACACCAGATTTGTCTTCCTGGCACGCAGCACCCCACGTCCCACTCGCTCAACGGGATCTGATCCCCATGTCTGGCCCCAGAGTCCTCATCTGGGCAAAATCCAAACTTAAAATATCCGTAGTGAAATAGTAATCAAGTGTTATTTTCTTAACATAATAATAAAAAGTCCCTAACCAAGTCAATGACACATGAGAGGTATTCTCATCCAATTCTGATCAGACAAATAATTATAAATATTGAAAAGGGGACAAGAATTTGTTTGATGATATTAATCACTTACCTAAAAAACAAATTAAAATGACTGAAAAACACTTAAAACTAGTAAGGTAATTCTATCAAGTGACTGGGAACTAAATACTCATAACTGAATGCTTTTTTATGTAATAACAGCAGCCAGCTGGAAAATTAAAGGGAAGTAATATGTGATTCACAAAAATCAAGGTGATTTTTGTCAAGAAAATGACAAAACCTCAGTGTGCAACTTGAAGGAAACTGGAATGAATGGAGAGTGAGTTTTGGGGAAGGGAGATTTCATAGTAAAACCACCATTACTTCCCCAAATACTGTTAAGTGAACAGCATCAAATTCTAGCGTACAAACACACACACACACACACACACACACACACACACACACAGGATTTTTAAAAATTGGAATGTGTACTTTTGAAATTCCTCCTAAAATATAGAAGAAAAGTCATTAATGGTTTTGGGGGGGAATGTGTAATGAGAGGAGTTTCTCTAGCAGAGTCCACATATTACTGGTGGAATAATTTAAAAAGATGTAGCAGTGGGACCACAAGGAACTGCAGGATAGTAGAGCCCAAAGATAGAAGCCTAAACTGCCTTCACAGGGTAATACGGCTTCTCCGGCTCCTGCCACAGCAGGTTATGGGACTGGCGAGGATGGAAAGAACAGGAAACTCCCAGGAAGATGCAATAGGCATCCTGGCGGGAATTCGTGCTCTTCTCGTCCATTTAAATTAATCTGCATAGAGGACCACTGGACAGTCATTATCGGCTCTGCGTGAGCCGCAGCCCTGCCTCCTAGAAGGGTTTGCAGTTGAGTGAGCCTGAGCTGCAGTGGAGGAACCTGTGTTAGGGGTACAGGACACTTCAGGGGAGGGCTGTGCCATCACCCCACGCCATCCCTTGCTGACCTGAAGTACCTGATTCCAAACACAGTCTCACGGAGGTGTTCCCGGGCCAAACGCTACAGCAGTAGTGATATACGTCTGCGAAAAGGCAGCATTTTCAGAATTTTAAATACACATTTCCCCAAAATTGCCTCCAATATTTCAGGTCTGCTCCGGGGAAACCTGCTATGAAGCTTTGAGTTGCCAAGCACCGCGCTACCCTGAGGTCGCAGTGGCCGGTCTCCCGTTTAGCGCTTTCAGAGGGCAACGCCAGCCCTTCTCTCTCAGCCGTCACCTTGTGAATCTGGCGCATTAGAAAGCGCAGCGGCTCTTCCACCTGAAAAGCCCACTGATCGGCACCTGGAGGTAAATGCCCAGGAATCAGCTATAAAACAATTTGAAGAGGAACCTCTCTAGAGGAAGTTGGAGCCAACAGCTTTATTTTATTTTATTTTTTAAGTCTTTGTCCAATTTGTAAATTCTTTAAACTATTTGACTTTTTAACAGGATTTGACCCCGGAAGCTGTGTTTGTGTGTAATTGTGGTAAAAATGAAAACCCCACAGAGCTTCGTTTCCCTACGCCTGACCTTCCCCCTCCCCCCCACCCCCAGTTTCCGGGCCTTGTGGTCCCTGTCACAGCAGCCAGCTCCCTGGCTCTTCACTCGCTGCCCTGACCTGCCTCCCCCTGACGGTGTTGCAGGGACTAGAGGTGGAGGAAGAGCCCCAGGCTGTTCAGCCAAAGACGGAAGACTGGCTGTTGGCTATTCCCTCTTCAGCCAACGTGCTCAGTGAGAAAATGATATTTCGTTATTAAATGAGTGAAAATGGGAACAGGACTCACCCCATTAAAGAATTCTGTCACCGGGGCTGGGATTGGCCATGTCGCGGGCGAGGATGCTGCTGCTTTAGGATTCCCTTGTTGGTCTGCATGACAGTCTCATCCTTCTCTCCTTTCCTAACTGGTAATTTTGTATGTGATTTGACCTTGATAGTTTCCTGCTGTTAATTTTTATATGAAGTTAGTTTTCCTAACTTTTATAAGAAGTGTTGGTTCTATCCGCCTTTTTTGTTTTTTTAAACGTAAGAGATCCTTCTGCCATTTTCTGTCACAGCTGCTTCGTGACATTTATTGGCTTGGATTAGTCATCTGGACACGCTGTCTTCTCCCCTTCTGCAATTCCGTTTCTCCTCAACTGGGATTCTCCACAAGCTGTTTCTCCTGGGGAGGGGCGTCCAGGCGGGAGCCCGGGGCCAGTTTCAGGAGTTCATCCCGTTGGCCTGACCCAGCCCTTCGAGGTTTCACTGAGGACTTTTGCTCTCCACTGAAACAGGGGAACATCTCCCAGTTTTAGCCGCTGTCTGCAAACCGGTCCACCTGGCAGCTGCCCATGGCCTCCCTGCGTCCTCAGCGCAGGTGCTGACCGGCAGGCTTTGCAGTTTCCGTGGTTTGCGCTCACCCCCCCCCCCCGCCCCGCTTGTGCTGTGGAGTCTCTGGACATCACACCTGACACCTGGCAGTGCTGAGCGTTGGTTTTGCTTTTCCTACCCAGTTGCTTTGTACTTTTACTTGGGAAAGATCCGCAGACTGTGCTGCTACCACGCCTGTGCATCTCCCAGGGATTCTCCTGCGTCTCTTCATTCGCGGCCGGAGGAGACATCACTCCCAGGAAGGCTCAATGATCTACCTCAAGTCGTGCAGCCAGTGAGTGGGGAAGCCTGCATTTGGACCTGGCTCTAATTAGAGCCCTTATCCCATCCCCTCCCCACAACTACATTTTGTTTTAAAAATTGCTCTTGCTATTCCCACCTTTAAAACCTACCTTGGTTTCTCCTAAACCAACCGTGTAGACCTCCCCACTCGGGACCCACCTGCCTGTCCAGCCTCATCACCCCGCTCCCTACACGCCCCTCTTCTGCCCCGAAAGCCACCTCCAGTCCCTCCCTGACCCCTGACTGCTCTCCTCTCCGTTACCTCTTCTTCAAAGTCCAAATTCTTTCCCCTCCTAATCAATTGCTAACAGCTCTAGTGAGTCGGAGACTTTTTTTCATGACGGGGCTGGGGGCGTCCCCTAGGCCTCTCTGTGTCCCGGGGCTGCGGTAACGAAGGATCGCGGGCTGAGTAACTGGAAACAACAGGAATTTGTTGTCTGATGGCGGTGAAGCCGCAGGTCCCCATCGGCAGTCAGCAGGGCTCTGCTCCCTCTGCAGCCAGTGAGGGGCCCTTCCTCACGCCCACCTGGCCTCGGGACTTTGCCAGCCCCCCGGCTTGGAGACGCATGACCCCCCATCCTCCATCTCCACACGGCTGTCATCTCATAGGGACACCAGCCATATTGGACCAGGGGCCACCCTGCTCCAGGGCGACCTCCTCTAAACTAAGTACATCTGTGATGGCCCTGTCTCCAAATGAGGCCCCGTTCTGGGCGCCGGAGGTTTGGACTCTGACGTATTTTGGGGGAATACCACCCGAGATGCTCTCCTTCCACCATTGCAGCAGGCAGGCTGCCTTCACGTTATGGGACAGAACGGAAAGAGCCAGTAAGCCTTTGGCTTCTGTGTTTCCTGGAAACCTAAAGACAATCATGTTGAACCTAAAGTCATGAGATACCGGCCAGAAGCAGAGAACAGAAGGGCTTCCCCCAGGTTTGGAAACTCTGTTTCCCTGCGAGGGGCAGGGAGGCAGCGAGGCCGGGAAAGGGAGAGGCTGCCTGGCATTTGGAGATGGACGTGTTGGGACAAGTCACAGCTACATCTGTGGTCCCTTCCAAACCTCAATAGTCTTTCTGTGGAGATTGCGCTATGAGAATATCGAAGCTGGACTGCCCATAACAATTGCCTCTTGCAAGTCCTCATTTCACTAGTAGGGAA